>NC_077223.1:60184775-60342234 GCF_024763615.1 Phlebotomus papatasi
AGAAATCAACTAAAAAATGATAATTCACTTTAAATGCCTCAACATATTTTCTATTTTTTTTTTGTGAAAAAAATAAGGGCGCTTGAAGAACGTCATGCGAGTAGCCAGGCAAACGAGCGAAGAAGTTTTTTTTAGGCGTCAATTGGTGATCAAGAAATTATACGACAAATGTTTTGGCAAAGTTTGTGTCCGATTAAAGAACAAGAAATTTTGTAAGTTTTATAGTAAGAGAGATCAAGATTTGTGAGGCACTTTCAGGCAGCTAAAATTTTCTTTTTACATGAGGTCCCGGGATTATGCACATTTTCAGGACTGGAAAAATCTCGCGAAATCGCGAAATTAGCTAAGTAGCGAAATATTTTTTGATATACCCCTAAGTGTTCACATATATTTTTACACGGTAAATTTAAAATCATTTCTTATGAACAGTTAGCGCCGAAAATGTTCTGTAGTTAGAACAGTTAACGCCATAAGCGCTGAGTCGGCGGCGGACGCATGGTATGGAGGGTCATTGTAAAGACACATGTTGGCAAATAAATATAATACAATATTACAACGTTCTCGTAACTTATTCTAGAAATATCTTCTGCGTGTATGAAAATTTTCTGGGTGTATAAAGCCATTTCACGCGATTTTTCCGGTTTCGAAAATGTTCATAATCCCGGAATCTCGTAAAAAGAAAATTTTAGCTGTCTGAAAATGCTCAAATGTGTGTGTATAATCCCGAAACCCTGTATACTCATTCGTCAAACGTTAATTACTTAGCTGGCACAACATTCCATGAAGGAACAAGGCCTTCCCGCAAGGGGATTTCTAGACATGCATTATTATTTTTTCTTGTACGGGATGAGGTTGTCAGTCCCATGCCCGTGGAATCAAGTGCAGTGAAGCTCACTGGATGCAATCCGAACACCTTTAACTCCAGGATAATTCCTGGTGACCTAAAGGGGATTCGAACCCGTAACACTTATTGCATCATAGAGCGAGTGCTCTACCACTTGACCCATTGAGTGCTCGGTTAATTACTTAACCATATTTAAACTAACTAGGCCTAGCTAATTTCTCTTGGCTATTTGGAAATATATAACAAAATTACATTATTATTAATTTATCACAAATTTTGTATTTTCGAAAATTAAACATGCCAAAAACTGCCCCACTTTCCCCTCATGTGAAAATTTCATAATTTTCGGAATACTCAAACTTCTGGCTTTGAACATTCCGAAAATTTTCTTTCACAATTATTTTCTTTTATTGTACTTAAAGGGACAAATATATATAGTAGTACTCGCTCTGTGATGTAAGTGTCGCTCGATTGAATCTTCTTTATGTCACCAGAAATTATTTCCTAGCTTTTGGAATTGCATCTAGTGAGATTAACTGCAAATGATTTTACAGGACATGGGATTAAAATAATATTCAATTCAATTTATCTGACAAAATTGATCTCTAAATTGCATAACTAGTTATGCTCCCGAAAAATTACCAAAGTAGGACAGAAAGATGATACAATCGAAGACATTTCTATATCAATGGATATGACATTTCTTGATTAAATTATTCAAATGAAGATCTTATTGTTAATAGGTATTGGATACCTATGCAAATCATAAAATAGTACCCAATGCCACATGGCAGAAACTGATTTGATACCAAATTAACTTTTGATGTTTCATACGCTGAACCATGTTCTTCTACCAAATGTTATTAGACGATGGGGCAGTTTCACTTAGAAAATTCGGATTTGTTTTGCAACCAATTTTTAAAATTGAAATGAACAAATCCAAGACTTCTCACGCCTTTGCCTAGCTAGACATATGACAATCTGTAATAGGCCCTAAAATCAAAATATTCGAATTTTACTTAATTGATAATAATTGGGTAATTACAAGCAAGAAAGATTAAAGCTTGTTTTTAAAGCTGAACAAAATGGTACAGCATTTCTAAGAACTCTTGAGACAAAAATATGTTTCTGCAAGATATATTTACACACTTTTACTGTATTTGCTTTTAAATAAACTTTGGAAATCTTGAAGACATCTCTTCAATAACACGAAATGCTTTTTAATAATTGTTACTCAATCACTGGATAATTTTATAACTTGGTAAAAAAAAATAAATTTTGCAGTAGGTATTAAAAGAAAAAAACCGAACTAATTTAAATTTTAACAATCAATTTGTGGGATATTTTTAAGCCTCTGAAAGCTGTTTACAAATACTACTTCTTCAAAAAACCCCATAGAACATTTCAGCGGATTAATATATATGATTATAATTTTGAGCTCAATTCATGGTTTGTTAAAGCAACGAAAAATTTATCGAAAAGCATTAAAACGTGTTCAAAAAGGCATTTTAGTCCACAAAGGCTCGAATTTGCGTTCACAGCAAATGAATAGGATCAAATGTATTATAAACATTGGAAAATGATTGCCAAAAAAAGCAATAAAGTGAATTTAATCAAATTTTTCATCATAGTGAAAATGAGTGAAAAGGGAGATTTTCACTATTAAAAAATATTTTATTTGAAGCTCTATAATCCATCAAAAATGATAAACGACATTTATTTCACAGTGAGGAAATGATACAGCACTGCTAATAAATCATTCTCTACATCATCCCGCGATATGCATAGAAAAGTACAATTTTTTTTTGGTTCCACAGTTGATGGTACACAAGAGAAAATGCTTTATAGAAAATATTCATTTATTATTCATAAAAGCACCATGATAACATATTTGATTTCACTCCCAAAAAGCGGGGCCACACAATATATTGACATCTTCAATGGGGAAAAATTGCGTAAATCAATTGACTAATCTTCCGTAAATTGCAATTAAATGGTGCCTATATGTTGTGCACTCTCCCACGTGAAGGCAATATAAAAAATTTTGTTTTACCCCTTTGGGGAAAAATAATGAGAAGATTTATTGTTATCTGTCGCACATCCAAAAATTACATTGTTTGCACAAACATGACGTCCTTTTTTTTCGTTGGAAATTCTTTTGTTTACTCTTATTGTTTGTTTCGCTTTATATTTGGAAATTGAAAACTATAAATTGGATTTATTTGTATTAACGTTTGAGATCTCAATTTAATAAAATTTGCACAATATATTTAAGACAAAGGAAAATTTTTAAAATGGCCTCTTTTTTTCAAAGTTTTAATGTTTTAGTAATGTATTTTTTAGATTTTTTAGAGAAGCATTATGGCTTGATTAAAGAGGCCTTCCAATTATTATATACTGAAAGTTTTTCAGGAAAAAGCTCGTTAGTTTACGCATTTATATTTAGAAAAAGACTCTAAAATGAAGTTCAAAATTTCAAATATTTGTAATAACTCGATTTTTAAAAAACCAAATATTTCCTAAATCCGATAATACGTAATTTGTTATAACTATTATTATTAGAAATTTTTATTGCCAATCTCCATTTTCCGCATTGGTTGTGCTGCTGAATTCATCTGAAAAAATTGTTCGAAACACTGGTCGTATGTCGTATTTATGTGCCCCATTGAGGCTGCAGACAACACCTGAAAATACACAACATAACTTAACAAAGTCATATTTAGTAACAATATACACTGAGAAAAAAAGAGGGTGCGATTAACATTTTTTCCTCATAAATTTAACACTTTTTAGGTGTAAAAATATATCAACATTTTTTAATGTTAATTTTATACCCTTTTAAGGCTAAAATTAACATGAAAAAGGGTTACTTTAACCCCTAATACACCTAAAGAGTGCAATATTTACACAGATTTTGGATCAATACTGCAGGATAAAATTAACATTTCCAGAATGTTATTTTAACTTTTTCGGATTTCTCTCAGTGTATTAATATTACATAAGCATATGCATGACAATATACAATCATCAGAGATAGTGTCAGTAATCATGGTGTATAAATTAATATAGAGTATTAAGCGCGACAGGGGTTGGTTGGGACAGAGGTAGTTTGGGACAAGATGGATTTTTCCTTGAAATGGACATTATTATGTGGTCAATTAAATATTACTAATCGTATCGAGACACTTTATTTGGTATTACAATGTAATCATTACAAAGTTGGAAGAATCTGCTGATCGTAGATCGCCCAGGAACGACTTCCCCGTAGTGAATTCTTCTTCCGTGCTCCCGAAATTTTGTGGTCAGAGGCGGTGCATTTTATTACGTGTTATCACAGTGAAAAATGTTTTTTTTTTCTCGACATGCATTTGATTGCACCGGGCGGGACTCGAACTCCCAGCTGTGAGAGTCGAGTCAGAGATCTCACCGCCCAAGAGCTAACGGTCTAGCTTATTGCGCCACTGAGATCACTGACTGAGAGTACACTGACTGTGTACCTTTCAATCCACATGCCTACATTAAGTCTAAAGGGGTTAAAAAGGGTAAGATTAAGATGCTGATATTTGAAAAATTGACATTTAAAATATGAACAAACAATAATAAAATTCGGTCAGTTAAAAACTAAAATTGTCCAGTAGAAAAAAGCCTAATTTATAATTATCTCTTACAAGTAAATTAAAAACCAATTTAAATAAAATAAATGAAAATTCACATTCATTTCATCTCAAACGCTTTTCGCATGTCTAGGGGGAACTGGGGCAGTAGTAATCTGGGGTAGTTGTAAACACTGTGATTTTTTTCATTAATTTTAAGACTCCAGAGGATAAAACCCATAAGCATTCATAGATACCATGGGGATGTATGTCCACAGATAAATTGGTCAATAAAATCCTAATATGCTTTAAAAATAAAAATCATTTTCCTGAAAATGTTGATATTTCGATTATTTTGATCATTTGGATTTCCACCTGGAAATTAAAAATTGTGTAAAATAATCGAAATGTAGCAATACCAGTTCTTTCCTACATCTTTTAGGATTATATTAATGCATTTACTAGAGAAATTGAGATTCTCATTATTTCAAAAGAATTAATAATTGGTCAGAAAACAGCATTTGGGGTAGATGTAATCCGGCAATTTCAATTTCACAAAATGAGTAGGTAAAAGAGCGGGAAATTGACCTTCATGCGAAATATCTATAATTCATAGATTACGAAAAAAATTGGTGGCGCTGTGTTCAATAAAAAGTCACATGATGTCAAAATATGGGGAAAATCCATTGAAAAATGTCTTTAATATGCATGCTTTTAGTTTTTTTGCTATTTTAATTATTCTTTGTAAAAAGTGTCGTGATTTTTTGAAAAATATACAGTCTTTATATATCTCTTAAGTAATTAAAATAATCGAAAGTGGTGCAAAGTTAATTTCAAGGGTGGGAAAAAAGGTGTTTACTTCCTCCCCAGAAAGTGGTTACTTCTACCCCAGGTATTTTGTGAAAAGAGAAAAATGCACAGGGACACAAATTTTATTTTTATGGAAAACTCAATTGTTTTCCAGCATCCGCATTACCCTCGACGAATTGCCTATACCCAAGGGTAAAACATGAGCTAAGAAATATTTTCCAAAAAATCACGGTGTCCTTGGAAAATCACCTCAAATTCGCATGTATCGAAAATGATTACATGTGCCCCAGTCTCCCCTATATGGAGTCATCACTTATGAACGTGATACACTTATAGATAAAAGATTAGAATTCAAAGACATGAATTCGACTTGTATAAATTTATTTTTTAGCGGAAAGATATGTCGTAATTACGGTTATTTAGATCCATTTAGACAATGTACTGGAAATATTAGAGATAGAGTGTGCATATTTTGGAATCATATTCTTAAAGACAAATATATCAAATTACACACAATAAAAAATTTCATTAGTTTCCAAATATAGCCACGGTCCTATCTTCCTTACAAAAAAAAAACATAAAGAAAATTTACAGATTGCTCTATAAATTCTTTTAATATTTTACTATATTTTTTTTCTATAGTTTTGCAACAATAAAAAATTAACCTAATCAAATTAAAGTTACTTTTCCTACTAGTCACCCTTTATTTTATCCTTTTGTTGTATTTCTACCTTCTCTACTACTCATTCTACCACTCTAATCTCCAACTGTTTAATATTCTAAGTGGCTTCTGGTGTAATACATGACACCTACACAATATTAGAAGATCGTCAACAAATCATGAGATTCCTCTCCCCTGTGTTCTACTGCGGCCTCAACCTATGTCCCAAAACCACCATTGGCACTGATGGAGTTTCCTTCCAAATATATCCCATTGGATCATCTCACACATTAACCGCAGAGAGATGATACCCTTAAGGAAATGTGCTCACCCTCAAGCCAGCAAGTGGTAATTCTCTGTGTTGACATTTGTTGCACATTAGATATGAGAGTGAGCAATGCCACAGATGACTCCATATCACATTACAGATGTCTGTCTCAAAGACCTATCCCAGTGCACAATACTCATCCTGACATGCAATTAATTTGAATATGGCCCAAACACTCGCCCGACGCAAAGGCATTTTATGTCCTGTCACGTTAATTTATTAATCTCGCCTTGGACAAGAGCAAGTCGAGTAAGCGTGAAATAGAATGTCATATCAAATATTATATTGATGATATTCGTTTGTTTTTATTCTTTTGTTTAGACAATTTATTGGCCAAACAAATCAGTTAGCAGTTGAGACGACAAAAATGTACTCTAAATGCATGGAACTTAAATGAGTTGAATGTTGTATAGTTTCTAGATAAAGATTTCTGAAAAATATTCTCCATGTATATCAATTAACTCTAATCTTTAAAATGTGGTAAAATACCTCAAATTTTCGGAAACACACAAAAAAAATTTCGTAAAATTTTGTAATTTATCGTAAATTTTTGCCAGTCAAGCAAAAACATATGAACAAATGTTTGTAAAATTACAAAAAATGCTCTTCAAATGATCATACGAACAATGTTTGTAACAAACCAGTGATAAGCCCAGATAAGCTTATGGTAGCTGAGATTCTTTACAGGTGACCTCGAAAAGTGTGCAACTCGGAGTGTTGCCAACTCGGAATGCGTGAAAATTCGATTGTGAATTGAATTTTGAGGGTAAAGAATCGCGTCTAGCAAACGGTTATCGGCCACCGAAATGGTTAAAATTAGCTAGACGCGATTCTTTACCCTCAAAAATTCAATTCACAATCGAATTTTCATTCCGAGTTGCAAGCACCCCGAGTAGGTCTTTGGCGATAGGTCTTTGGCGTGTCATGAGGGTTGTAGTACTCAACGAGAGCTTTCCAAAACATCAAAATTTTCGAATTTCGATAATTAGAATCGGAGATATCGCCATTCGAAAATTCAATTTTTGACCCCCTCTAGCTCGGGTCAGGTGAGTCGGAGGGGGTGAAGTTTGATATAGATCGAACATAAATTGAAAAATTGAACTCAAAATTTTGAGTTTAACTGGTATTTTTCCTTTTTTGAAAATGTTGTTAAAATTTAAATATTTAAAAAAAAAAATAAGCGCAAAAGTGGAAGCTCGTCTTTTCAGGGAATGTAGTACTCAATGTTACTGATCAACGGTAAAAAAATGAAAATTTTTGAGAATGGGGTTTTTGAGAAAAATTAATTTTTAAATTTTTTCAAAAAAAAAATTAAAAGACGATTACAAAAAAAACTTGAGCAGATAATACGAAAACTAGTATATCGTTTTAAAGAGTATAAAATTATCTTTCAAATAAAAAAAATAGTAAGAAAAAATCTCAACCCGTTCGCGAGATAGAGCATTTTGAAATATTTGCCAAAAATCTCAATTGACGAATGAAGCGCGAGACGCCATGTGTTCCCGGCCAGGAATTTTTTTGGGCGAAAAAAAAATAGGGGTATATTATTTTATCGTGTACTTTAACATATCGATACCTCAGAATAAGAAAAGAACAACTCGATTTTTTGCAAAATTCGTTTTTTTCGCTTTTCGGGTACTCCTTGACACCCTCTACTTCCCCTGTGAATATTATATCGGAAAATAAATTATTCCCAAAGTTATAGTGCTTTTTCTAAAAAAGCAAAATCTCACTCATTTTTCAATTCAGTCAGGATAAGAGCTGCATAACTCGACCGTGTGACGTCATCATTTTGATTGTCAAAAGTATCCCGGCTGATTTCACGACAATGGATAATAGGGCGTTTCAACTAGGAAAAAAAAAATTTGGCACTATTCTCACGGTGCTGTATTTGATGAGACAAGAAAGTTTTTCTTCTACGACCATATGATCAGACGCTGTTTAAAGGTGGCTGAACGACCCTCTCTGTAGTGTAAAATCCGGTAAAATCAGGAATTTGTTCTACAGAGAGGGTCGTTCAGCCACCTCTAAACAGCGTCTGATCATATGGTCGTAGAAGAAAAACTTTCTTGTCTCATCAAATACAGCACCGTGAGAATAGTGCCAAAAAATTTTTTTCCTAGTTGAAACGCCCTAATGGATAAGCTATTATTTGGCTGCAAATATGTATAGTCTTCAATTTGGTAATAATTAGTTAATAATAGTTAATAAATCTTCTATAAAATTTAAAAAAATGAAGCAAAAACTAAAAAGTGGAAATTGAATTATCCTGAGCTTTTGATATGACAGGTCAGGAAAAATATGTTACAACTCGGAAAATATTGTAATAGTTATTAAAATACACATTATTTTGTGAAAATTTTATGGAATTAAGATAGCTATTATCGAATCTTTTCGTTTGACGTACAATATTAGGAAAATAAAGTTAAATTAATTGATTTATTAGCAAATGCAAATCTCAGCTTTAAATCGCTCTCCTGTAAATTTGGCCATTCGCGAGTTGTTCGTTTCTTATTCTGAGTGATCGATATGTAAAATTCAAAAACATCTAAGACCATGAAGGGTACCCCGGGTACCCCTATGGTTGTCTTGAGATGGATTGGCCCTTAACTACTACTTGGTGCACATATTTTTTCCATAACAATGTCCCCTTAGAACCAGCTTAATCCGAACAGTTTTCGAGAATTTATTTAGTTGTAGATCATTGAACGACATTAACTAAGGTCTAGAAAAAACATGTTTATTTGTTTTGTATTTAGGGCGTGTCCACCATAAAATTATTTGTAAGAAATCTCAGCTAAAATACTTCAAAAACAAAAACTACATAATATTAAAAAAAAAAGAAAAAATATTTTTAAAAAACTTTACCTCATTGAAAATAACCTATACACTGGCTTTTAGTTAGCAAAATTTCGCAGCTTCTTGATTACTTTCATCAAGGCCATCACAACTCACAATAGCATCACGGTGATTTTTAATCATTTTATTCCACTTTTTATTTATCTTCTCGTTATTCTGGACAGGTTTAACCTTATTCTGTAGGTCCTCTTTGATAATAACTTAATATCTCTCAATTTCTTAAACTTTACTTTTTGTCACATCCAGTACGAGACTTTGCCGTCTAATACGGCAGTCCTGGACCTAGTAATTGTAAGTTTTTTTTTCAAAAAAAAGTACATAAAATTGTCTGCTGATCTTGTGAAGACCTTGATGAGAGGATCCAAGAAGAATGTGCGAAATTTTGCCAATCAAAAATTTAAATTAAATTAAATATAAATTAAAAAAGTGTATCTATGTACTCTTATAATGAAGTTAAATTTCAAATAAAAAAAATTTTGTTTCTCTTAAATTATATGTAAACAATTCCGTAAACAATTTTATCTTGAACAAACTTTATTAGAGTACAATATGAATATATTTATGGATTGACTCTTTCACATTTTTGCCACATAAAAGTTTTTTTCTATAAAAAGCAGAGTTACTAATGCATTTCCATAAGTTTGTAACTAATCTGTCTCTTGACTTAAGCCGAGAAACGGCTTAGTTAGTGGGAAACTGATGGCAATTTATTCTAATCATTATGTTGATTATAATTACGTTAAGTCGTCTCTTGGCTTAAGTCGTAAATGTGTCTAGGGCATAAGATTCTAAATTACTCTACATTTTGTTTTACAAAAACAGCAATAGAACATTATAGTGTCATACTTCAAATCATTTGCACAAGTCAGCAAAAAATAGAAATTATGAAATTATAATCCCAAAATTTAAATATGTAGATTATATAAAAATGTATAAATCTTCTTTCTAAGTATGTCAAAATCTTAAAATTGATAAAAATCTTGAAAGTCTCTTTTAATTTCCAAAGACCTATATTCTGCACTCTTTCTCTCAGAAATTAATTTCTTTTTATATAAATTGTCTATAATATTCAAAGTCATCAACTCTACACGAGAGAAGATTTTTATAATAAGAAACGCCGTACAAATAATTTTTGCTTTTTTGCATTATTAATTTTAATAATATTCGATGAGAAAGGGAATTGTGCATTGTCATTTAAAGCTCTTCAAACAATTTTTTAGAGTTTTTTGAATTGATGAAAAGTAATATCGAAAATATACTCAACAAATTGTAGAAATACTGGAAGTGATATACATATTATTTTGTTTTTTTTTGTCCTTGACCCCCTATATACATTCCAACGTAAACATATTTGAGATCACTGAATAAGTTGTTTATGCTTTAAAGCACCAGAAGCAGAAGAATAATATCGAATATATAAAGAGGAAACTTAAGAAACCCCATACAGTGAGTTATATTCAGAAATGCTTTACCTCGTGGGAGTGTAATTTTGTTGGATTTTTCAATTTTCCGAAAAACCCGCGAAAATTTGCAAATCACGTAGGTGTGGGTGATTGTGAAAAATACGTCCACCCCCTGACCTCAGTTTTAAATATCACCTGCTTCAATGGTGTGAACGTGTTGAGAATGAGTGCAATTCTCATGCGAATCCCATCCTAGTCTCATCATCTTCATCAGTGTCACTCCTCCCCTATACAATGGGAAACTCCTAGTCAATTCTCTTTCCACTGGCTCGTTGAGTGTGGATATGAAGAGATACATTAAACACGATGGTGTGAATAGGAATTGGCTCATTGCCTGAGATGTATGCAAATTAATATTCTTAAACGTGTCCCAGTGCCTCTGCACGTCTTAACAGTCACGATCGGTGGTAGATACCAAGGGTGTCAAGAAGAGCCACACTAGGGGTTATTTGTCTTTTCTTCTATGCGTCCAGGACATTGGCTTGAGCACTTCATTCCTTCACCATAACGAGAATTCTTCCAATTCCCCAAGATCTTGGTATTTTTCACATATAGAACTCCACAAAAAGATTCCAAAGGGTTTCAAGAACGTTCAATGAGAATAAAGGTTATTCTAAAGTAATAAAAATCTTGTAACACATTTCAAGGGAAAACTTTATTAAATCTACTATTAAAAGAATACAAAATTAAGCATATTAAGTATCAAAATTTCCGTGATTGTTGCTATTATTTATATGTCAACCACAATATCGTTTCTGCAAAGTAATAGAGGTAGAATTAAAAGAGCTACAAATATTCAATTTAAAGAATCTAAGAACAAAAATAGAAAAATGAATAAAAACGAGGAGAATAAAACATTATTGAGAAATTAATTCCTTGCAATATGCTCAACAATTTCAAAATTGCGAGCCTTCTCTAGAGCTTCCTCAAATGTCTGATCTCCATCATCAATTAGCTTGTTCATGATTATTGAATTTTTAATGCCACAGATGAACCTGTCTCGCAGTATATCGCTGAGAAAATCACCAAAAGTACAATCTTGAGCTAGAGCTCGCAATTCCTCAGCAAAAGTTGTCACAGTTTCATCATCCTTCTGCACCCTCTTGTAGAATTCACACCGTGCGCGAATTTTTGTGTTTTTCGCAGCTAATTTCGTTTTGAGAATATCCTTGATCTCCGAATAAGTCAGGTCAAACACTTTTCTCGGAGATATATTTTTTCTCAAAACTTGATACACATCCCTTCCGGCAAGGGTTACAAAAGCAGCGCACTTTTTGCGATCTTCCGTTATTTTGTTTATCAAGAAAAAGAACTCCATCCTCTCCAAATATTCCTCAAAATCCGTATTCTTATTGTAGCTTTCCAGGTTTCCAAATCCTGAATAAGCCGTTTGCGTTGATGAAGTCTCCGTCATCTTTCAAATACTTAAAAACACTTTTTTTAAGCAAATTCTAATCCGACTTGTGCTCAAGACAAATGTTATTAAGAAACTGTTGATAAAAACGAGAACTTGTGAAATTTATAAGGAGATATTGATCTACAAAACGGCATCTGTCAGCCGATTGAAAATTCATACCAAAGGCACAACACCATTGGAGTAAAGTGTGTACACCACTCACAGACTAAATACTCAAAAAATTACGAATGAAGTAAAACAGGGCTATGCTTTTCTATACTCTTAAGTTCGCTTAGAGTGGAGTCTACACTTATGGATGTTTATACATACGCCTATAGACATCTTGCAAAAATTTTAAGTTGTTACATGAAACTGATTTCGAAAACCACAGAATTTGTTAATCACATCATAAACTAATATTTTTATAATTTTTCGAAATCTGTTTTAGGTAAGAACTAACTTTTGCACGCTGTCCATAAGTGTATAACATCCATAAGTGTAGACCCCACCCTAAGTCTTTTTTATTAGAACTTTAAATACTTTGACTTAAAATTCTAATTTATTTCGAAAACTAAAATTATGAGTTTTGAGCGATTTGTATTGGAAATTTATTTAAATATCAAAAATAAAATTCTCAAAGTTAATATTAGGACCTTTATAACATTATAACGGCGTTATCACACTTGCACATTAAAATTTCAATGTGTTTCACATTAATTGTCGCTTGTGAGCGTCTAAATATGTTATTTGTGTCTTTGAGTCACTTAATATTTGGGATTTCTCTATTTATTGATAAAGAAGTGGACTTGGCCTGCAAAAATAAGTTCAAATTTACCTAAAGCATAAATATTTTTCACATTAAAAAATTAAAGAGAAAATCGCATTAATTTTTTGCATTAATGCTATAAATCAATTTATATCAAATTTTGCGGGCCAAGTCTACCTTTTTATCAACAAATAGATCAAATTTTGAATATAAAATGATTCAAACACACAAATTACACATTTGGACTCTCACCAGCAACAATTAATGTGAATCATATTAAAATTTTAATGTGCAAGTGTGATAACACAGTAAGACAAATTTTCTCTCAATGTTGAGAAAAAAATCGAGATAAAAATTACAAGATTATCTATACTTAAGGGGTTACGTGGACTACAAAAACAGAAAAACAACATGAACAACAAAAAAATTAATTAAAGCTCTTGAGCATATAAATAAATTTTACTATAATTTAGAAATTTTTATTTCAGAAATTTTAAATATTAATTTTCAAACTGATGTTGAGAGACCTTTTTTAAAAAAAAAACTTTGCAATAGTCATTCTATAGAATAGATTTGTCTGAAGTCAAATAACCAAATACTTCCTGTCAAAAGAAGAGTTACCCAAGAAGCAATTTTTTCTTAATACACTGCTGGCAATAATCATAGCTCCACTTTTTCATACTGAAAAAACTTTGAAAAAAATTTTTTTTAGAAAAAAAAATAAAAAAATCATTTGAAGGTATTTTTATACCGATATGAAAAATTGCCAATCGAATTTCATACCGTTAGAACTGTGAGTATTGTAATAGAATCTTTATCAAAATGGCGATTTTCGGGTGGCAATAATTATAGCTCCACTCAATAAATTTGGCTCCAGGGTATTTATTTTCAATCAGTGAAGGTAAATATCTTTTAGTAATTAAATTAATAACTAGATTAACGTAATTAGAATCATTTTTATAAAGTTTTTCATTAATTTTGCTGAAATTTTGTAAGGAAAATGTGCAATGAACAAAAATAAGGGATTATTAAGGTCTTGAAAGGGATGAAAATTGACAACCAAAAAATTTCCATAAAAATGACAAGATCCTATCACCTTTCATCCGAATTTGTCCATATAGCCGACATATATGCATTTTAAACCTCTCCCAGGGCTAAAAATCTTCTTTTGTTAGAGGCAAAAGTGTGCAAATTTCCGTGTTACAGTCGAAAAAAATAAGTTTTCTACCGAAATTTGATGTAAAACAATGCTGACTGCTTAGTCTCATCATGTCTTGTTGATTCTGCCCCAAACCAGAATTCTAAGTAACTAAGGTGGTCTTCAGAATACTGAAATAAAAAATTATCAAAAAGAAGCTTATTGCAGTTTGATGAATAGAAAGTGTTTTTCGTCATTTAAGTGGTTTAAAATTATTTTTTCAGACAGAAAACAAGTTCAGACAAGACCTATCAATTTTTTTATTTAAAAAAATAATTTTGTACCACTTAAATGACGAAAAACACTTTCTATTCATCAAACTGCAATAAGCATCTTTTTGATAATTTTTGTAAAATTTATAAAACTACTACTAATCAAATGAATATGAGAATATGATCGTCAATATAACTGAAACGTTTTAAACGAATTTTCAGTGTGATGGATTGTGGCAGATAGTAATAGTCAATGATAGTAAATAGATAGTAAATGATGCAATTCCATAATTCTTAAACTAGGCGGATGTGGGGCACCTTTGAATTAAGGCAGTTTTAAAATAGAGCTTCTTCATCTTATTTAAAATTGAAACTGGGCCTCGCAACGATATAATGCTGCTCCACCAACCATTTTATGAAGCTAAAAGACATCATGATAAGGCTCAAACCCATTTAGTAGAAAAACCCAATTTTAAAATTGCTGCATTTCAAAGTTCTCTACTTCGCCCTATCATTGGTTTTAGTTAATTCATTGTACTGTGTACATCATAACAAACTAAACTTTCCATCTTGATCATCATGAGTGTTTATGTCCATTGTGTTGTTCAGCAAATTTGTGTTTATTTCCATTTTGATATTTTGTATCCCAAACATTTCATTCAAATCACTGGACAAAATCTTATGGTCACACTTGAGAAAAGCAAAAGAGAAGATATTTTACTTCTCAGAACGGGAAAGAAAACACCAAATATGGTTATGCAAGCTTTTGTGAAAATGATGCTCAATATCAAATATTCTCTATCAAATGCACTGGAAAATAAAAACGAAGAATATCTGTGAAATATTGATGAGTTGTTTTTACACATGACAAAATCCCTATCTGTGCTATATTACTCCAGAATGCAATCTCTTTGCCAGAAGAAACAAACATTTGTGCTAGGAACGAGTACCAAGGGAAAATGTGCTTATTTCGGCAGAGAGTAATATTCAGGATGGGGAATAAATTACCTCAGAGCCTTGAGAGTAGAGTTTAGAGATGATTTTTTTTTGAGGAAGAACTTGTCCACCTCCAACATTTTCTTCCTCAAATGGTACCATAGAAAATTGTTGACTGTGATATTTATTGCCTTCTCATGCCACCCACAAAACAGTATCTCAGAATTCGGATGATAGTCTCTTAAATGATGGGTGGCATGGAGAAATGGAGTCTGTTCATGTTTGCTGAAGCACACAAATATTTCATTACAATTCCAGACGCTCAAGGAATTTTTCCAGCCATCACGTAAATGGGGACCACAAGAAACGACTTCGCTGCAGGATGAACGAAGGGCTTCATCACTGTCATCGATGTCAGCAATTTTGAAGACAAACGGAATTGATGCGTCGGAATTCATTTGACCAACTCCCTATTTCCCTGCATATCAAAGAATGTCCAAATCCACCATCCCACTGTATGATTTTAATCCTTTCATCCTTTATATACCATCAGTTGCTTAATAAATTATGTTACAAAAAACACCCATGAGATACAGAAAAATATACTGAGAAATAATTTTGCAGGAAATGATGAATGATTACAGTTTTTTTTCGGCTGGTGATTCTGCAGGACACACTGGTGGAGCTTGAATTTATATCAATTTGTGCATGTTAGAAGTGAAGTCAGAGAAATGGAATGAATGGTCACGTAAAAAATGTTACTGGTTTTTTTTTACTGCTCGAACTCTACAGAGAGAGCAATATTTATGAAAGTAATCCCTTGACTTTTTGACGCATCGAAATATCTACCTTTCACCCTTTGGGAATTCCTTTTCACAACAAATTTTTGTGACTTAGACGATTTCTGTAAAATAATGTCACGTTGTTTAGCCGTTTGTTCACCTTTCTCTTCGCCCTTTCTGTCTGTCCATCTGACCGGACTGTACCACACCTAGAGCCCAAATGGGTAGAGATACGATTTAAGACTTTCGGAGGAACCCCTATAAAGTGACACAAGGACCATTAAAAGGAGAGTCAGAATTACAATGTCAAAAGAAATCGATTTATTTTTCATTGCTTTAATCGATAGATAAACTACCAAAGAGCATACCACAAAATTTCAAAAAACCAATTCGAAGTATTTTCGAAGATACAGAGATGAAGGCAAAAGACCGCCAAAGCAGATTAGCAAGCGCTCGGGGTAATATATTTAAAACTTTGAAAAGCGTTTTCTCCACTTCTCATTTTTTAACGGAATCTATTTAAGCACCTACCCTGAACATTTTATGTCGATCGGATAAAAAAAATTAATAGAATTCTGCTGCTACCCCATGGAGCGTCTCAAAAAGGTTTGCTTCAGTTCGTGTATTGCTGCTTCACCATTTTGTATTCAAAATTGAAATTAAAAAAAAATATTCTTGTATCCTTCAAGACAAATGTAATAATCCCTAAAAATTTCACTTTGATCAATCCATCAATTAACATGACTTTTGTTTTTCTCCCACACACTACTTCTCAAAATCACTTTGTGTTTTTAGATTGCTCGAAAACACATTATACTATTTTCTTATTATTTTCAAAAATTTGCAAGAGGTTCTCTATACGAACATTAATTAAATATTCAAAAATAACGTTCAATAGCTTCTAATAATGCCGTTATAGATCTAAAAGGCTTAGGGTAATGTCCTAATTCAAAACCATTTCCAGACGCTTTAACTTTGACAGAAGATTCAACACATTAAGTTCATATTTTTTCTGAAGAGAATTACATAAATTTGCTCCTTGACTCTTCTAGAATGTTACTGTTTAGTGAACATTCTTTAGATATAATTTGAAAACTTCTTAAATACAAGAAAAATACGCGAGTGTAAAATGCTTCTATTGGATGCAAATTAATCTAAATGGAGACAAGGAAAAGTTTCTAATTGGAGACAAACAGTGTAAGTGAAACCGCGACGACAGGCTTCCAAAACCTTGTTGAGTTGCTCTTGAGTGTAGGCTTTATTCTTATTCCTGGTCTTTTCTCATTTTCCATCTTAAACAATAAGAAAATCTCTCCAAAAAATCATATTTCCGGGGTTTCCTATTGAAGCATTTGCAGACACTTCAGGAAACCCTTTTTGTTCACGAAACAGGTAATTATTTCAATTGAAAACTCCACGTACCGTTAACAATAAAGATTAACATTTAATTTAACTGAAATTAGCCAGAAATATGGCAGAAATGTTAAACAAAACGATAAAAACGACAGTCACCTAACTGTGTTTTTTATTTAAAAAAAAATCATGGTCGATCGATGAAAAATTCGATGGTGAAAAGGTACACTTTGAAATTTTTCTGAGAAATTAACAAATTAAAATTTGTGTATATGAATGTATTTTCGCTTTATTTGGAGCAAAATTAACTAAATAATAAAACTGTGGTATAGAAAATGTAAATATAATAATTTAGTACTGTATTTATCATGAAAACAATGACGTTTCCTTTTGGAATAGTGAAAAATTTCCATTTGGAGCAGGTTATGAATTAGCTTAATTTACCCTAACTGTCTTTTTAGAGAGCGTTTCTCAACCATAAGTGGGGTCATTTTGACTTGCTGGATTTTTTTTAATTCTATGATAGTTATAAATCGTTTTGTAATTGGTCATGAAAAGGTTATGAACCAATGACTAATAATTATACGAAATTCAATTATATTACTCATAAACTATTTGAGATAATCTTTTATATCTACTTATCAATTGGTTCAAATCTGCTGTGGAGGTGCAAACCTTAAAATAAATATCGAATTATGATGATTTGAACCCTTAAACATCTTAATAACATTATGATTCCCAAATTCGAGCATTCCGCAAAGCTTGGACACTTTGCCACCCCTTTCTCGGAATATTCCGAGTATTATATAGAGTTTTTCATCCACAAAAAATATCAAAAGCACTTCCGCAGTGAATATAATTTCATTTGACGGAGTAAAACTTCATAACCAACATTTTTGGTTATATTATTTTGAAACAGATTTCTGTCAATTTTGTGAAATTCTGCAGAACTCAAATAAAAGGTTTTTATTAATTGCAAACCATTTAAAAACGAACATGACTGCAGTGATATCAGCCTTCTTCAGTGGTTGATTAAAATTTCACTGGAAAACATCGAAATGAAACTATTATATTCTTATACTGTCGTATTTGCTTCAATTATTAAAAGTACCACACTTTTTTCTTTAAAAAGCTTTTATTAAATTCAAAAAAATACCCATTTTCTTGATTTTTTTTTCCACGAAAATAATTCACATTTTTTTTAATTTTTGTATCTGTCGGAATCCTATAAGGATGGGTGGGGCAGTTTCGCTTATTGAACTTTTTTTAAGGACTCATTTGCTAAACGAATATGAACAATGTTCAAATAAACTATGTTCCGTTAGTTTCAATTGGGTATTGACTATTTGAAAATACACAGAACAATTCCTAAATATATATTTTTCGTCCTAAGATTTTTATTTTCTAAAGTAGGGTGACGACATTACTTGTCTTTACTTATGGCCTCCCCGCAAAAAAAAATACTGTCGGAAAATGATTTCGAAACACCTCAAAATTAAAAATATTGATGAGCTATGATAACATCACATTTTGTTTGGTTTTCGGAATCATCTTCTGACGAAAATCGCAACATGGCCATAAGTAAAGACAAGCCACAAGTAATGCAACCACCCTAATGCGTGTGTAAAACTATCCCGTCCTCCCCTATAGTCGTAGTTTTTTTCGGTTATAGTCAGAGCATTCATTTTATAATTCAATTAAAGAAAACTATGATTTTTTGACAAAAATATTCCATAAATTTGAAGACTTAACTTAAAAATAATAATTTGTCTGTAAACTCTATGCTCAACAACATCATGGCAAATTCTTCCATTTTCAAGACCTTCTTATAACAAAAAAATAAGGATAAAAGGGATAACTTATTAAATAACAGAGAAATCATCGGTAAGAGGAAATATTTAATAAAATGTAGGAGTATCTGTTAATAAAATATTATTGAAGTATATTCATTACATGTTCTGAAATCACACATGAAAATTATATTAAACAGCAATAGAAAGTAGTAGGATAACTTTGTGAATATTAACCAAATTAGATTTTTTTTTAAATCAAATTGCATATCTATTGACCAAAAAGTACATAGGATAAAGACTCATAATTTTGGACAGTCTGCTTATAAGCATCGAAGTTCCAAGTTTGAAGTGCGATATTTTCAATACTAATTGATTTTTTTTTTGTTACTCTCTTTTCCGAAAGGTTGTTTAGAAACTTGGCAAGGGTGTATTGTCTTTGTTTTTACTAAAATTAGTCTTAATACGTTTAAAAATGAATTGATATGTAGAGGTGAATTCGACTCTTATTTTGGACAACTTGATTATTAATTTGGGCGACTTGGCTGTAAATTTTGACAGCTAATCCGCCTCAACAGGATGCCTATTGTTCTTCATTTCATAAACCAATCTTACCAAGTCCTCTTACCAAGGGAACCGTAGAATGTCACAAGAAGCCCGGAAACTTTCCATATCATTCATTAAAGTGAGTTGACTTCGGTACTCCAAGTACGTGCGGATTAGTGCATTCCTTGACCTTTCCGGGAGCCGTTCAAGGCTTTTCTCACTACATCTCGTTCGTAGAGATGATGCTCCTTTGTTTCTCCAGGAATTTATACAACCTAGTCATCACAAAAGCTAAAACTTCACGAAATTTCCAGAGAAAAACACCTGTCCAAAATAAGGATTATCACCTCACTGGTGAACCTTTTAGAAAATTGCCCATTTTTCACACGAAAAATCTAATTCAGAAGGCAAATCTCACTTCAGGTCAAATGTTCAAATCACCACTAACGTGAATCAACACAATATTCAATGATTATTCAATAATATCACTGAAAAACAGCGAGGAAGAATTTTTAGTACTTCACCACAGCTAAATAAGACTGAAGTAAACACGAAGTTCTGTCATATTTCTCGTAAGAAATTGCTCACACTGAATTTTCAATAAAGCAATTTTAACTCAAATCATATTCAAAATTTAACGTATTTAGTTTTAAAATCTTCCAAAGAGAACAAATATTAAAATATAAATCATTATTCATCAAATATTGGAATAAAAATCCATAATTTTAATCAATTTATTTTTAGTGTCCAATTTTACCCTCAAAGTGTCCAAAATAAGAAACTGTCCAAAATTATGAGCCTTTCCCCTATATTCCTTATTTTATCTCTCTTCCTCTTCTTGGATTTTTCTCTTTTGTATTTTTTCGAATAGGTTAACTTCGGTAAGCAAATAAACTTTTGATATACTCAGTATAAGTTCTATAATATTTTTTTCTAGAATATCTCAAAACGTCTGGTAAAACTTCATCAATTAATATGTCTATCCAATAAAGGAAAAGAAATGTGAGCAAAAAAAGTATATTGCAATATTCTATTATATCAAAAACATATTATCTCATTTACTCAGAACATAATTGAAAATATTTCCATCAAAGTATATTCTGTTTGATGAGTTCTACTTGGAAGAATAAAATGTGAGCAACTTTTTTTTGTTATATGATTCCGCGAGTTCATCAAATGGATTACTTTAGCATTGCTATCTCCCTTCCTTATCCTCTGGAGCGGCTATACAGCATGTCCGAATCGGACAAATTGATTTTTGCTGAAACAAGAGCTCAGCTGTACTTGGAATGAGAAAAAAAGATTGGCGGTATTAAGTTTTGCTTCTGAAGCATTTATTGGATGATTGGGAATTGTTGATCGATTGATAGTTTTTTTTTTTTTTTCTTTCACAAACAGATCAGTTTTTCTGCCTCAAAAACACGTGCTTGTGTATAAGGATTTCTTTTTTGGGGCACAGGTCACTTAAGGACCTCCCTCAAAAATTGTCCTCATTTCTTGTCATGTCATGACCACTTTGGAGTCTTTTTTATTTTCCCAAACTCTATGACAAAATAAGAGCGAATTATCCAAAAATTTTTCAACTGAAGGGAGGAGAAGGTGGAAAACGTCAGGATCAAAACCAACACTGAAATTCATTACTCATCGTGTGATAGATGAGTCTCCAGTGTGTCCATCTGAGAGGTCTCGAGGGTCACAATGGACAGTCTCATTGTCCCTTCTGGTCTCTTTCACCTCGACACACCCACACTGATATAGATAGAAAAGCTTAACATGAGGCATTGACAAAAATTCCTCCATATATAGTCCCTCATTCACATCCCCGAGACATTTCACCAATTTGGTTGGGTTTTACAGTGGACAGGAGGAAAAAAAATGTTAACACACATTTCTTCCATCTGCAGAATTATTGTCTGTCTCGCACCTAAAATTTAACCTTTAGAATGAGGTTACCCACTAGGGATTTTTCCAACATTAATTTTACTGAATAATTGCCACCATTTGCTAAGGATAGGCTTGAAATTGAGGAAAACGTATCCTTTAAGAAACAGTATTTTCCTTGTGTTAGGGGAGATTTTTAAATGAACTGAAAGTACATGAATATAAAGATTTGGTTGAGTAATCTTATTTCGTTCGGTAAACATAAATATTTGCGAAACTGTATATATATGAATGAGCCAAACAAGTAATAGCCAAGAACATTAGTCTTTAACCCTTTAATAATTAATCCTTAACCCTTTAAGGACAAGACTAATGTCTTGCCTTCAAAGGGTTAAGATAAGAAAGTCAAAGCACTTTTACCCTGAGGATGAATATCGAAAATGCTTGGGAAGCAATTCCATTCTATGCTTGTTTCACAGATTTGGAAAAAGCATATGACTGAGTACCGAGAGAACAACTTTGGGATGTACTGCACGAGTTCGGACTGGATGAGGAATTGGTGGAAGCCATCCAGTCATTGTACAGAGACCGTAATACTTGGTGTTCGTGTAAACGGATCCAAGTCGGAAGGTTTTCAGGTGGGTGTTTTACTCCGCCAGGGGTGTGTTCTATCACCATTGTTGTTCGTACTATACAAGGATAAGATTATGGAACGTAGCCGGGGGCGGAATGCGATTCGTATTGGGGATTTCAGGGTGAGCCATCTCCTCTTTGCAGATGATTTGGTTGTTTTTTGATCTTCCAAAGAAGAGCTTCAGCGCGAACTTGACCGATTTGTGATGGTAGGTTTCACACCGAACTATAGTCGTAAATCGGTCAAGCTTCTGCTTGAATGAGGGAGCTTGGCGGAATCGTGGTGAGGAAAGCCGAGCTTAGCCGTTTGGCTAAATTATCGGTTTTCAAAGCTGTGTTCATTCCTATTCAGAATTAAACACACAATATGGTTATGAGAGTTAGGTAATGACCGAAAGTATAAGATCGTGAGCGCAAACTACCGAGATGAGGTACCTCCGGGCGATTAAGGGAATTACTCGTCGAGATCAAGTTAAGAATGTAGCCGTTCGTGAGGACATAAGAGTCGAGGAGCTGCTTCTTCGGGTTGAGGAAGCCATTGTGAGGAGGCATCAACCTCGAGGCGGACCTAGGACCAGGTAGCTGAATCAAATTCAGAATCTTACCTTGGAGCGCCTTGGGATCGAACCCGAACATCTTCCTGAAGTGACAGAGGATCGACAAGCGTGGCTGCTAAATTGGATGTCGTGGGCCCGCGACCCCATTAGGGATAAGCGGTTGAAAATGATGATGAAGATTATTTTTACATCTAAATGTTTGAAATCAACGTAACAGGAATATTTTAAGATATTTCCATGAAAACTAAACTTGTTATGTCAGAATTCAGAATATATTATCAGAATATACTAAATTTAAACACTCTTATTGCGCGAATTGCATTAGAATAGCCTTCTGGAAGTCCCCCTTTGTTATTCAGGTCCATAATTTTCTCGTAAAAGACAGCGAATTGAACGGTCACAGCAGTGGCTGCTTTCATTCTGTTGGTGTTTCCCTATATTTATGAACGGGTCATCCGCAAGCCACGTTTTCTGTTTTCCTGCGTGTACCATCCATCCCATCCACCATGGCTAAAATTATACAGAGGCGCGATTTGGCTGCATTTTGCAGGAATCTTCTCTCAATTTGAATAACATATCGAACAGGATAAATTAACTTGACTACTTTCATATACGCATTGTTTCTATAGTCCTGGAAGAGAATACAACACACGCAAAAAAAATCGTTGAGTTTTCAAGAAAAATGTTAATCTTATAGAATAATATAATTTTGCTATCTCTCAAAAAAGAAATAAAACATTTTTTTTATTTGATAGTTAAAATCATCTTACATTGAAATTTTTTATATAACAAATCCCACTCTGTTTCGAATCCATCCCTGGTTAGTTATTCAAATCAAATCGAACTAATATACTTGTACTCTGATTATACCATAATACATTGCATTTAGAGCTTTGTACATTCTGAAAATAATCAGCTACATAATTCAGATTTATTTCCTCTCGCCAATTTTAACAATAATTTGGTGCAGTGGGTGCAGCTTTTGTGCTATTTTTAATCATATTCAGATTTGTTCATTTGTAATTTGTACTTTTCAAAAAAAAATAGCTATTCCAGCGGGTTGCCCAGAAGCTTCTACTAAGAATACTTCTCCCATTTACTAAATAAGGGCACTTGATGTCAAATGTGAGAAGCCAAAAATTTCAATATTTTTTAAGACTATTTCTAAGTGGTCTCTAGACACCAAAAGAGAAATTTCTCACACTATTTGGTATATTGAAAACTTTTAAAAAGCTTTACTTACATTGTACTAAGACCAAGTGTAGGCTAACTGTTCCAAATTTCAACATGGTTGCAAATAAACACCAAAGTTCTAAGTGTAAAATGTAATATTTTTAATACATATTGAAATTACCCGTTATTTCTATTTTCAAGGGTGTTTTATGGAACCTTTAAAAGCACTTTATCATCTTAGTGTTCTTTAAATTAAATCCTAAAAAAATTGAAAAATTACTAAAAATATAGACATTGCTTTGAGTAATATTCCGGCCATTTTGAGTGGAATTCCGGCCGCCTTGTTTGTGATCAAGGGATAGAAGATAGTGTGTAAAACAAGGGATAGAAAATTTACTACATTTATATTATCCATGAGCCCTAGACCTTTTGTGTAATTTATCCTGAAAATTTGAGGAGTTGACCCTGGCTCCCCAAATTTACTCACAGATTCCTTAGCGACTTGCTTTTTTGGTACTCTTCCAAGGACTTTACCACATCATCTTTTTATATAAGCAGGGCTTTTTTTCTTTTTTTAGGCATTTTACAACAATAAAAATTGAAAAAATTTAAGATAAATAACAATTTTGAGGAAATACAGATATGGCCGAAATAGCAAACATTACCTCACTGAAGAACAAAAACAATCCTTGAATGATCAGTAGGGGGAAGTGAGGCACCTTTGAAAGTGGGGCAACTTTGAAATTGAGATTTTTCACCTATTTTAAATAAAATTCAGCCTTATCATGAAATTATTTTAGATGCACAAACAGATTGAGAAGGTAAATTACATTATGATATGGCTCAGTTCCACTCGGTTCCACTTAAACGTAGGAGAAAAATCCCAATTTCAAAGGTGCCTCACTTCCCCTTAATAAATTTTAATGAAGCATCTCGTAGGAAAATTATTTATTTGTACTTCACAACAAACCACAAGACTGATTGTCAACACGAACAATCTGTCACATTTTTGTAATACTGTTCCCGCACTCCTATGTTTCTATATCACAATTTTAATTTAAGTTGTACCCAAATTTTAACGATTTTTGTGTTAATACATTCTCAAAAGGATAAATATTTAAAAAGAAAAATAATTCATTGACTATTCGACTATTTTTAATCAATTTATTTGCATGGCTGGAGTTACACCCAAGTGACCGAAATTAAAACCTGGTCGAAATTTGGCACATTTACCCTTTCCTCTACAAATTATTACATAAAAAACTATCTCTTTACGTAAAAACTGAAAAAAACAACAAGAAAAAAATTATCATGTTTTGTCTAAAGTCTAATCTAAACCAATAAAATTAGGTATACAAAATTAGAATAAAAAAATACAGACAAAATTTTATCAGATAGATATTTACAAGAACTCATAATAAAGCGAATTACTTTGAAAACTTTCTTCACAATATCGATTATTATCATTATTATTATTATTAATTGAGTCAAGAAATAACATTCAATAGTGGCCCTAAAATGGGCAAGTTTTCCCTTTTTTTGTATTTGTGGTTTCTGCGTATAAATATTCGACACTCTATATTTTCTATACTGGTGGTGGAAGGATTTAATCAATCTAAATGGATTGTCCAGGAGCACCAATTTAGTTTTAATAACTGTCTCTAAATGCCAGTGAAAGTTCTTTCCTTGCTCCTAAAATCAATCAAAAATAGTTTTTGTCAAAAATGTGGAATGATAGATTTCTTATAAGAATGAGGAAATCAGACGCATTTCGGGGCGTAAAAACGATTTTGTAAGGTTGAAGTAATCGTTCCTAGTTGCTCCAAATGTCTCTCGCTTGCACTAAGATCTCTTCGCTGGCTCTGGAGAGCTCTACAGTCTAGGGGGAACTGGGGTAGTAGTAAACAGGGGTAGTTGTAAACACTGTGATTTTTTTCATTAATTTAAAGACTCCCGAGAATAAAACCCATAGATACCGTGGGGATGTATGTCCACAGATGAATTGGTCAATATAATCCTAATACTTTAAAAATAAAAATCATTTTTCCTGAAAATGTTGATATTTCGATTATTTTGGTCATTTGGATTTCCACATGGAAGTTAAAAATTGTGTAGAATAATCGAAATGAGGCAATATCAGTTCTTTCCTACACCTTTTATGATTATATTAATGCATTTACTAGAGAAATTGAGATTTTCATTATTTTAAAAGAATTAATAATTGGTCAGAAAACAGCATTTGGGGTAGATGTAAACAGGCAATTTCAATTTCACAAAATGAGCAGGTAAAAGAGCGGGAAATTGACCTTCATGCGAAATGTTTAATTTATTGACTACGAAAAATATTGGAGATGTTGTGTTCAATAAGAAGTCACATGATGTCAAAATATGAGGAAAATCCATTAAAAATGTCTTTGATTTGCATGCTTTTAGTTTTTTTGCTATTTTAATTATTCTTTGTAAAAAGTGTCGTGATTTTTTGAAAAAGTATACAGTCTTTATATATCTCTTAAGTAATTAAAATAATCGAAAGTGGTGCAAAGTTAATTTCAAGGGTGGAAAAAAGGGTGTTTACATCCTCCCCAGAAAGTGTTTACTTCTACCCCAGGTATTTTGTGAAAAGAGAAAAATGCACAGTGACACAAATTTTATTTTTATGGAAAACTCAATTGTTTTCCAGCATCCGCATTACCCTCGATGTATTGCCTATACCCAAGGGTAAAACATGAGCTAAGAAAAATTTTCCAAAAAATCACGGTGTTCTTGGAAAATCACCTCAAATTCGCATCTATCGAAAATGGTTACATGTGCCCCAGTCTCCCCTATAGGTTTTATTGATTAATCAACTCATACCGACGAAACCGTCCATATCCTCCTTCCCATTAATATTGATATTTGGTAAGGTGGAGTCATCACAGGGTCACGAGTTCGAGCATTTTGCAAAGGTGGTATACCTTCTCAGCATTTTCTATGTCGATAATAATCAAGAACTTGACAGATTGAAACCAATACTCTATCAATTTTGAAACCAAAAATATACATGGATTCTCATATTATGTCAAAACAAATGGTTTTCCATCAGGATGCAAATCCCGAAAAGCTTTGCAATATTCTAAATTGATTTTTGCAATCACCCCTTGGGCATTCATAGCAAATTTTGTGCATGCAGAAAAATCATGATTCTGTGTGGTTTTGAAAATTGTATTCTTCCTATATATCCACATTTTCACCGTTGCGTTTCAAAAAATAATGCATGTGTGGAGTAAATTGGAGCTTCTGCGGGGATGCTGTGGGAATGAGGTCACCCTCATGAATTTATGACAGTGTGGGTGGTTGGGAAATGGTCCCTCTTGCTCCCCCTATCTTGTCTATATACCCACCATTTTTTTATACTCATACACTATTTACCAGAAACCGGGAAAACACGCGCAGAGCATAAAAAAGGTGACACCATTATTGTGTCCCTTTTCGCACGTGTCGAATTAATTATATCGTACACAGAGAGGAGATCTTGGTCCAGAGTACAACATATTCATGATAGTTCACAAAGCACTGTAGCAGAATTTTCATATAGAATTTATTAAAATTTTAAATGTGAAATACTCAACAAAACAGAATTCTCCTGAGAAGCTTACTAATTTGTTCATTTGACTCTATTGATCGAATTTTCTAACATATTCATGACATTTTCAGAGAGCGATTTTTATTATTGCTCGAATTCTCCAGACAGAATATTGATGCATCCATTTTTGATTCCTCGAAATTTTCACATTCCACCCCCAGGAACCAATTTTTTTTGATAAACCTTCGCAAATTAAACCATTATTGATGAGAAATTAGCCATCATGCTGTTGATCAGACTGTCCGCGTCTATCCATTATCTGTTAGTTCATTTAGCCAACAATTTCAAGCATTCAGTAAAATTAAAATTGAAATATGTTTGTTCTTTCTTCATGCAAATAAACCACTTGTACACTGAGAAAAAAACGGGGTGCGATTAACTTTTTTTCCTCATAAATTTAACACTTTTTAGGTGTAAAAATATATCAACATTTTTTAATGTTAATTTTACAACTTTTTAAGGGTAAAATTAACATGAAAAAGGGTAACTTTATTCCCCAATACACCTAAAAAGCATAATATTTACACAGATTTCGGATCAATAACTGCAGGGTAAAATAAACATTTCCGGAATGTTATTTTAACTTTTTCGGATTTCTCTCAGTGTATTTTAAAGGATATACCTTAAAGTCTAAACATCCTTGGTCAAATTAAAATATCTTTAGCTGAGAAAGAATTTTATACTTCAATAAAAAGGTATGATACAAATTTACATGGGATTTTGGGAAAAAATCCTGGGCCAAGTAGATTCTTAAAAGGTGAAAGTAAATCCTTCTTCAAGGTGAAGGATATGGTTCCATAATATTGATTTTATATCAGTTGGCTCATATTACGATAAGAAAAAAAAGTACATCGAATTTTGCAAGAAAATAATTTTATAATTTTTTTTATAATAGGACTTTTAAAATAAATAAGTACGTAATATAGCTTGCTATTTTGAAATCTGTGAACTAATGCATACAATAAGTATTTGCGGAAATGAAAAGCTTCAATCAAAAGCCATGTTTTCCATCTCTTTTCACGTGAAAATTCTACTTACCACCCATTCTGTACGCCTTCCGCTTAAGCTCCAATTCAATTTATTCGTGACAAGTCGTGCAGCAAGTCCACAACCTCTTCTGATTCTCTGCTTCAAATGCTCTCAAATACATCACAGGGTATGTTTTGTGTCCTTCTCTTGGCCGTTTGCATGGCTCAAGAGTGTCTCTGAAGAGGGTCAAAGTTGAAGACCATACAGATGAAAGACAAAGTTCATGCAACCAGTAGCGTAACAAGGGATTTTTGCACCCGGGATGGATGTCGAACCAACCCAGCGTCGTCGGTGGCAGCCAAAATCCCGAAAGCCAAAATCCCGAAAGCCAAAATCCCGAACGCCAAAATCCCGAAAAGGCCAAAATCCCGAAAGCTAAAATCCTGAATTTTCAAAATTCTGAAAGGAATGAAATTAGGTATATGGAGGAAAATGTTTAGAATAATTTCCTAAGACACAGAAGATTTCCCTTTGCCTCCAGCAAACGCGGGTACAATCCGGGGAGTAGCTATAACACATTTAAGAATTCGGGATTTTGGCTTTCGGGATTTTGGCGTTCGGGATTTTGGCGTTCGGGATTTTGGCGTTCGGGATTTTGGCGTTCGGGATTTTGGCGTTCGAGATTTTGACCGGGACCCCCCAGCGCCCCTTTCACATAAAATTCAATTTTGAAAATTTAACTTTCTTTGTCTCCAAATAGTTTTGTGTTCTATGGGCAACCCATCCCATTTGTTGATCGGGCACGCAATCTAGGCGTCGTTTTTAACTCCTCTTTTACATGGTCTGATCATGTCTCTCACATTAATCAGAGGATTTATGGCACTCTTCGCACACTCCGACGCTTCCGTGAAATCACGCCGTTTAACACTCGTCTACTCCTCGTCAGATCTCTTCTCATCCCAGTGATTACTTACGGTGCTGAACTCATTTTCGCAGCTGACTGCGAAACACTAAGGCGTCTAGCGGTGACCTTTAACAACTGCATCAGATACGTTTGTGGTCTCGGCCCTTGGGATCATATTTCTAGGCACCGCAACATTCTGGTGGGTTGTGATCTCCCATCACTCCTCCGTCAGAGAGCGGTTTCTTTTCTGTTTCGTCTGATTTCATCGGGTCGTCCGCGCTACTTGACCTCACTTCTGATTCCTGGGGCCTCTGCCAGGGTTCGGGGACTCTTGGTGCCGAGAGCTCACTCTAACCAGCTATCGCGAACTATTTTTGTCGACGGGGTTGTCTTGTTCAACTCCCTTCCTTTGCATGCCAGATCATCTTTGATCGGCATCGCTAGATTCTACCAGACTGGATCAGGCTAAATTAGTTTTTCTTTTTCCTTCTTTTTCTTTTTTTTCTGTCATTTTTTTCCCTAAATTTCTTTCTTCTTCAAACCATGTAAGAGGGGCGGACCCTATTGGTATTGATTGAAATAAATAATAATAATAATAATAATAATATAGGGGGAAGTGGGGCTACTTTGAGCTGTGGGGCTAGATTGTTATACGACTTTTTCGCCTATTTCTAAATGAAGCTGGTTCTTACAATTATTTTATTTAGATCCACAATTACTTTGTCTATCCAAATTACAGCATATTTAAGACCAGTTTCCATTAATAATATGCGAAAAAATCGTATAACAATGTAGCCCCACAGCTCAAAGTACCCCCACTTCCCCCTACAACATAATAATTCATTCGTTAATGAATTACTAAAACAAAGTGTGTTTCGTTCTCTATATCCAACTCTGTTCTTTTTTCTTCTTTGCTTAAAGTCTTGTTACATTATAAAAAAATGTTTAGAGACAGATTTTTTCCTTAATCAATATTTATTTGTGCATATCATAAGTTTAAAAATGGTTATTCCTAAAAATTAAATAATGAGACTGGATCTGTTTTGTAGTTATTTTTACATATTTTAAGATCTACCAAGACCCAAACCAAAAAGAACTGTTAATCCTTGGTAAATTACATCCTTATGGAATTCACAACTTTGATATTTCATATTTCAAACATTATCGAATCGATCTAAGTGATGCTAGACTATAAAATATAAATTGAAATTTCAACTAGTTGAAATAGACTAGTCTAAATAGTCTAGTTTCATTCAAGTAAGTTCAAAAGGTCACAGAAGTTACACTGTTCTTGAGTTCTTTTATAACACCATGGTCTCAATTAGCTTTTAATGAGTGCATTCAAATTTGAAATTTATATTAGAAACCAATCTTCCAATGAGATAGTGCTGTATTTCAACCGTATATGTATATTAGCTAAAGTCAAAGTGGAAAATTCGATCTAATCTTCTGTTCTCCAATTTGACTTAATTTTGCCATTATTTTTAGGAAAAATAAAGCCAAATTGAAGAACAAAAGATTAGACCGAAATTCCCACTTTGACTTCAGCGAAAATGTGGTACTTTCGGACGACTAAAGCTTCGGGCAATTCACTTTTTCACAGGTTTCCTAATAAATCTGACCCGTAGTAACATATTTTATTAGCTAGTACTGTTTCTCAGGTTTCCTTAAAAGGTACATGGCTTAAAGTCATTGACAACATACAAAAATATTGAATTTTATTTTTTTTTCTTCAATGGATTACAGAAATTTTTTGAATCAACGTGCGTACTTTAGGATTCATATTCCCTAATTATTGTCCGAAGTTTGCGTCATTCAAAGGTATGGCACATTCCCTTACTCCGTTTATTTTCCTAATTAAAAAAAAATTTCATTACCTCTCTAATTTTATATTAGTCAGTATTCGTTATATGAGTTTCACGAAAATCTGCTTCGTGAAACTTTGCTCAAGAGTCACTAGAAAATTTGAACGTTATGTAGGGCTCTGTGAAAACCTCTTTAACGATTTTAACGCATCCATGTTTGAAAAAATTGAGCACAGAATTTCTTGAAGGGCTTAAAATCATTGACATCGTGTAACACAGATCCTGCAAAAATTGTTGTGTTGGACACGGTACTTGGAAATATTATTATCTACAAGCAGCGAAATGAGATCTTCCTTAAGGTGAGCCAAATTTCTGTAAATGTTTTAACGTCTCAAGTACCTTGGTAACCAGTTACATTAAAAATCCCAATAAAAAGATTCTTTTGGACTAATCTAATCTATTTAAAATCTGACTGGTAATTTTTAGTTATTGTTAAATAACTTCGAGAGGGATTTTCTTTTTTGTTTCAAGTTCTTCACTTTAAATAATTCTTGCGTTGGAATAATAATTATGATGCTGTTCCAATGGAAAATAAAAGAAGAAAATTCTTCACCTAAACATTTTTTAGCACTTTTCTGTTCTCAAGTGCGCTTCTGCATAATCGACTTTTCTTTGTATTGATTCCTGTCTCAACTGTTTTCTCCAGTCCTCATTGAGTTTCAAAACCAACAAACCGTCATGATAGGAACTAACAAAAAGAAAAGTCGATAATGCAGAAGCATTTGAGAACTGTAAAGTGCAAAACAAAGTTCAGGAGAAGAATTTATCTCTTTTATTATTCATTGGAAGAGCACCATTAGCCAATTTATTATGGGCCTTATGGACTATTCCGACAATCCAACCTTTCAATCCTTATGCATCTTCCATGGGTCTGTTTTTTCGGGTCAGTGATAGAGAATATTGCATCAAATATCAAAACTCGTTTTCGTGCCAGCCTCATTTTTCAAACTTAATTTTCTAAGCTTAGGACATTCATTGGTGCTTTCATCTTAATCTTATCTATTAAGTTTCAAGTATTTTGATGTCAACTCTATTTGGTATGAGTTTCCTCTTCTATTCCCTTACTCCCACCGGTATAGTAAATCTAAATTATGTACGTGGCTGCTATTTTGTTCACCAAGCTCACAAAGAGACCAACTTTTGCCCCATCCGGACTTCCCCTCTGTCCCAAATGTCATCCAAAATACCCAAAGAGAGTTAAGTCATTTGTTTAGATCGGATTTATATGCAAAGCAGGTCTGTAAAACGAACGGCGAAACCCTTAAAGGCATCTTTCCCGATTCCCCTCGCACACGCATTGCTCGTATATTTTTATAACAAAAGAGAGTTAGAAGAGAAAACCGGAAGGCGAAGGCAAGAAAAAAGAGGGGGCTTTTGGGGTGGCTCATGAATTTTTATCGATGGAAAGTGTCGCATAACCAGTTCTGTTTATCGAAATCGACATTTGGTGAGTGGGTGGAAGGATTAACTCCGTGCGTCAATCGTCAACCTGTTGCAGAAGACACTACGATGCCTGGGAACACTTCACACCATCGTCGTTTCCACCAAATTGCTCCCGGTTGGTGAAGAGGAACTGAATGTGCAAGAAAATTCATCGGAGACTGTAGTGCTTTAGGTGAAAAACCCCCAATGGACGATGCATAAGAAAAATTTCAAGGGGTATGCATAGATGGAATTAATGCGGAAAATAATAAAGGAGAATGATCAAAACTATATGGGCGCTGGTCCCGGAATCGCCACAAAGGAGAGTATGCGCATTTTGTAGGTACTGATATAAGATTGAAAAATTGCTGGGACCCAGGACGATAAACACTGGGAGTCCTTGTAAAAGAGCCTTTATCTTTCCGAAATATCTCTGTTTTGACAACGAATTACTCAAGAACGATTAAAGCGATCTTGATGAGATTCGGTATAGGGTCAGTGTATTACTTAAACTTTTTATTCATGCATACCACCCCCTGCCCCCACCCTCTGTTCTGGTAGCCCCCATACAAAATGAGAGCATTTTACCTTACGACTTCTTTCTAAGAAGAGGTACAAAGCTGAAATACGGCATGCGAACAAGGCTTAAAGAAAACTTTTTATCCATACATACCAAACCCTTCGTCCATCATCCCTTATGGTAGACCCCATACAAAATGAGAGCATTTTACCTTATAATTCCTTTCTGAGAGGAGGTAGAAAGCTGAAATTCGCCATGGGAACAAAGCTTAAGAAATACTCTTTAACTAGCATACCACCCCAACACCCACCTGTCTGATAGTCCCAATATAAAAAGGATTCTTTCGCATAAATTGTTATAAATCCACTGAATTGCATATTAGTACAACTTCCGTAGAAAAAAAATTGAGAAGCAACTCCAAAACCCTAATTACAATATCAAAAAAATCACCACTAATCCCAATTAGATTATACAATGAGGATATGTTTCTTTCTTTCATGTACCAACAGATCTTAATGAGGCAAAAAATGAAATATAAAAAATCTAGAAAATGATTGTTAACTTTATTACTTATTCAATTTTTTCATTCAATCAAGCTCGATTAAAAAATTTTTCGTGAATAAAATTGTTGAAAATACATCCTCTCAGAAAGGAGTTATAAAGTAAAATGCTCTCATTTTGTATGGGGGCTATCAGAATGTAGACCCTATACCCTATACCGAATCTCATCAAGATCGCTTTAGCAGTTCTTGCGTAATTTGTTGTCAAAATAGTGATTTATCGGCAAGATAGGGGCCTTTTTACAAGGACTCCCAGCATTTATAGTCCTGGGTCCCGCAATTTTTTTTAATCTTGTACCAGTATCTGCAAAATGCGCCTACTTTCATTTCTGGATAAAGATGAACCGGTGCCCACATATACATTTGACCATTATTCCTTCTAAGAAATAGTTTTTATGCTCTAGAAATTTTCCTCCATGGTTTAGAACATTGGTCCCAGAACAAAAGTTGTTACCTATATTAATATCTATCCATTGACATAGGTCCCGTTCGTGGCGATTCCGGGACCGGATTTGACCATTCTCCTTTGACGCGGTAAATAAAAATATTTTAGGCGGTATATAGCACTTAAAGTTCGAGTAATTTAAAAGAAAATCGTTATTCTTTTTATGTCTTCCAAATTACGATCACAGCGGTTATTCGTTTCGTTAACTACAACCAAATTTCTCAAATATGATCATTTTGAGGGTATAAATGACAATTCTCAATTCTTAAATATGTAAACAATATTTAAAAAAAAATTAACGAAATTTATGTGAAATACATTTAACCTAAATTAAGAATAATAAGTTTATAGAATTTATCTTTGTAATTTATTGTTTTAATAGAATTTGTTGAGGAAGTTTATTTTATGCTAATACGAAGCACCAGCAAAAATGGTTCTGATTAAGATATCCAGCCTCCGAAGCATCGTCAATTAGGATGATTCAAAGGTGGTGTCTGACTTTTGTTGTGGCCGTACCAACACCGGTGATGCTACACGATCTAACTAGATATTCAAAAGACGTTAAGACGCTAGGCTAGAAAAGTTTTCACCCAAGTTTGGGATGCGCATGGTAAATATATACCTAAGTTCAAATGGGACCCGATCAAAATCTCTAAAGCTAAAATCCCGAACGTCAGAATTTCAAAATCCAACCCGAAAAGTTGAAATATCGAAAGCGAAAATCCCAAATTTTTAAAAGTATCATAGCTACTCCCACAATTGCACCCTCACCATCCTCACTTTCTAGAGGCATAGGTGGAAGTGGGGCACCTTTGAAAGTGGGGCACCTTTGAAATTAAGATATTTCATCTATGTTTACGTGTAACTTAGCCATATCAAAATGTAATTTAGCTCTTCAATATGTTTGTGCTGCTAAATTATATCACGATAAGGCTCAATTTTAATTAAAAATAGGTGAAATATGCCAATTTCAAATGTGCCTCACTTTCAAAGGTGCCCCACTAGCCCCACTTCCTCCTTGGGATATTTTCTGTGGTTTGGGAAATTATTCTACACATTATCCTCCATATAATTTCTTCCCTTTCAGGATTTTGACCATTCGGGATTTTGAATTTCGGGACTATGGCTTTCAGGATTTTGTCATTCGGGATTTTGACATATTCGGAATAAATTGTGATTTTCAGGATATTAGTGTTCGAGATTTTGGCTTTCAAGATTTTGACTTTCGAAATTTTGGTGTACGGATTTTGGTTTTCGGGATTTTGGCTTTTTGGGATTTCAACCCATTCTTAATTTTGCTTTTCGGAATTTCGACTTTTCCACCATTTTGAATGTTCAGGTTTTATACATTCGGGTTTGGACGACACGATTCATATGATATCTTGAAAATAGTAAAACCTTAACTGACGCGTATTATTCATCAAACAGTATTGGCTCGTTGTAAAAGTGAAATCGCAGAAAACCCGACTTATTTATTTTCATGATTAATTACGTATGCAAAATTGCACAAAACCGGATTTGAACTGACCCTTGAACTACTGCATTCGTCAGACTGATACTGTTGTTAAACCTGAAGAAATACTTCAATGATATGCTTGATGATAAGCAATTGTATTAAAATGAGAAAATTTGGAAAATTTTAACTGAAACTGAGATATAATTTGAAGAGCTCCCGAAGGATTCCTTTTCGGACAAGATAAAAAGTTAGAAAATCTCATATTAAACGAATATTAAAAAATTAAACCGAATTTGGTTAATAAATGTTTTCTTCTTTCACTTATTCCAGACTTTTAAGTTCTCGAATTCCACAAGGGAGCAGTTTTCACACGTAAAATTGAATTTCGTTCATAACCGGTTGCAACCAGTTCAGTCTTGTCGGCCGTTCTCAAGAACCTCTTTGTTGTCGTAAATGTAATTTATAGCAATTAAAAGACAGGTAATTGTGATTAGAAAAGTAAAAAAAGACATAACACATTTAGCAAACTCAGAAATTTTTACCACCAGACTCAAAAGATGATTCGAAATTCGAAACTGAGGCGAAGCCAAAAAGCCTCAAATTTTATCAAGCATTAATATAAGTTTATCATAAGTGCATAAATTTTACGTAAAAGTCACCCCCTGACGTACACTCAATTTGAATATGTTATTTATACCAACTATCCAGGGATGGTTCTTTGAATAGTTTTGCATCATTTTGCATCGTAATATCCAAGTGTATAGTTTTAATTTGCAGCCTCATTGCGCGATGAAATTGAACTTTGCGCTTCCTTGGCTCCTGAATGTTCTCTCATCCTTCCCAATGTTACACAAGGAATGAGAAACTTTAAAAACTGCTCTCATTTCTATCGATGGAATATCTTCAAGAACTTTAAGAACTGAGAAATACCGCAAAATCCTTAAAGATCACTATCCCAAAATGTGTGCTTAGTGGATTATCCAAGAAGTTCTGCAATGTCCCGCGTGGATTTTGGTCGTCCAGTCAGAAATGAAATGTTGAGGGAAAGACTGAACACAATAAATGAACTTGGACAATGTTGTGCGGGGAAAATGATTGATGAACTCGACGTCCACCACAAACTCCTGGATGTTGGAGGGCAAAACTGAGAAATGAGAAATGCATTGTTAGCGTCTGGATGAGTGATAGTTTGTGGGGAGCTCAAGCGCAACTCATTTGAAGACTAGACGTCCTAAATTGGCTAAGATGAGGAAGAAGATGCCCAAGCACGCAATTTCTCTCGATTCTCCTTCCTCAGAAATACTACCCACATCATTCGGTAAATTTAAGCGTGGATATACCCCTTTGAAGGCATACTCGGGAACAAGTGGTCGACCATGGTCCTCACAATTGAATTTAGCTGCTCAAGAAAATTCAAAGCAAGACTGAGAGTGAATAATGACGTTCCAGGAAAAATATATACCATTCCTCGAAGAAGTGACTGGAAATTTCTAGAAGCACTGCCAAATTTATTAATGGTCATGCCAGTCTTCGTCTCCTGGGAAACCCCATCATTTCCCAAGGCTGGCCCATTGGGTGTGTAAATTGAGAGACTTTGATGGATTTCCCGTGTTGAGTATACGAGTCAATTTGTGACTCACCAGCAACCTAATTCAATTACCAAGTAGAGAGTTTACCAGAGTCAGTGAAAAAGATATTAGATTTTCCCATTTAAAGGATGCGCTAAACAAATTTATATTACTTTTTCAGGTGATATGAGACTTTAATTCTGAGTGACAGTGATTTCGTTAACTGCTAAATTAGAATGCAACCTTTAATAAATTTTGGGAAACATATACATATTATATACATGATACCTCATATAATTTACTATACTCATAATTTACTCATATAATTTGTAAAATTAATTAATTAAACAAAAAGAACTCTTTCGCTTGTCGATTCTTTTATTTTGACATTTTGACAGTAAAATCATAGAAATATTATTGGTAAATTCTTAATACTCTATTAATATATTTTATATAAGAAAATAGTTTACTTGTCGTGTATTCTTAAATTTTATGCATGCATTTTCATAAATCTCGCAAAATCCACCTAATCTAAACTCATTCACTGACAATTTCAAATGCAATTTATTTCAATTGTTGAAATGAAAGTTCTTCAGAGTTAGTGAAAACTTCGAATGCTACAAATAAATTCTTTCCATGCAGTTTGCTATAGAAATTTAGACTTAACATTGATTGATTGACTTGTTGAGTTAGAGCCTAAACAAGTAAATTAATAAAATTCTCCATACTAAAGCGAGTGATAAACCAAAAGTGTTTATATTGAATAAGATCTCTAATGAAGGCCACGGTTTTAAAATGTAGGGGAAAGTACTCTCTCTTCGAACGTTCATGCTTTTGAATAATGTGAATTTTCTTTTACTTTTCCGAAAAGACTTACACATTTTTACTAAATACAGTGCCCGCTTTGTAATTCGGATGATTGGGAGACAATATGACAGATGTCCACTTCGTAATCCGGATGGATTTTTTGAATTTGTTCAACGTCTCGAGAATATAATACACGATTTTTTTTGTAGAATTAGAATAAAACTTTTAAAGAAGATTAAAAAGACATAATTAGAGAAGTCCATTCTATTATACTTGATTTATTAAACAAAAATATCTCAGGATAATTCATTTTGATTGCTGAACATGCATGGATACATAACCTCAAAGGTATTTTAAATGTATCCGTCGAGAACTCGTACGGATTACGGCGATCTGGATTAGAAAGCGGGCACTGTATTAGTTAGCTTATTATCAATTATTAATAATTATGTGCTAATTATGTTTAAGTCTCTTAGGAAAATCAAAGAAAATTCACATTATTCGAAGGTATGAACGTTCGAAGGGAGAGTACTTTCCCCTAATAAACAAACTGTACCTGTCACTTTGTGAAAAATCTTTAACGGAAAATTAATATTATTTTCGATAAACATCTTCAATTTTATATGTCACATTTCTTAACCCTCTAACGGGTAAGACCGCCTCCATAGGCGGTCTTCACACAATCACATTTACTGCGACAATAAAGGTTTTATTTATTTAAAAGTGCTATAGTGTCCTCGGTAATAGTCTTATAAACATCTCTTGAAAGATTGAACTCATTTTGACTCTTCGTTTTGTTGCTATTCCCAGTTTTGTGTGACAGGTCAGAGAAAAAGCAACAAAAAATATTTGTGTAAAAAAAACTCATTTCCAATTTCCATAAAAATACCGATTTAAAGTTATCTGAGTAAAATAAATTTATTTTTTACTGAAAGATATGTCAATCTACTTTGTATATTTTATTCAAAAAATTTGAAAAAACTAAAAATGTGAATTTTAGAAGCAGAAAGAGTTTCAAAAAATTTTTATATTTTCTCACCTAGCGCCTAAACTAAAAAAGATAATGAAGAATGGATGGTTTTTCCGACTTTATTGGATCATAATTATCCTAGAAAGCATTGTTTTAGAACTTTTCTTTGCATATTAAAGAAAACACCGTTAGAGGGTTAACCCTTTAAGGACGGTTATTATTTAGGTGAAATTCTTAACAAATTTACCTACTTTTTTTTTGTATCCCCCCTTCCCTAACCCCCCTTACCCAGGTCTTAGGTCATGAGACCTATTTTGACCAGTTCCCGATATTTTTGCACAAAAACCTAGCACATTATTTGCTGTACTCAAACTTACCTACTGTAATCCTACAAAAATTTTATATTCTCCGATCCGGTCAAAAATTTGCCAAAATGTGTTTCGTCGTTTCCTGGTCACGAATAAGATAGGTCATATAGGTGATTAAAAAACTTTCCATGCCGGCCGCTCTTTGGAACTTCATAGCTACCGAGCTAAGAAGGATATCGATTTGCTATTTTCAGTAAAGGTTATACATCGGGTGAAAATTGCAACTTGATGCATTGATCCCCCACCCCCACATGGTCCGTGTAAGACCAAGAACGCAATAATGGTACCGAAAGTACGGGTGACTTTGTCCCCTGCGGGTGACTTTGACACACTCCTGTTCGTAAGCTTTTCTTTAATTCTAATATTTAAGAACGGTTCTCACTAATCAGACATTGTAGATCGGATTGGTAAAGACCATCCTTTAGTTCTAGAAGTAAAGAAAAGCCTACAAGCACGAGCGTGGCAAAGTCACTCGCAGGGGACAATGTCGCCCGCATTTACGGTATAAGTATATTATCGTCTAAAGGAAAATTATATGCATAATATTTTATTCTTTATTTTTAAAAGTGAAGGCGATGTAATGGACGTCGAAAATTCGTCGTTGCAGCGGGAGCTACAGAAGAGGAAAGCCCCATGACTCGTATGCTCTTGCTGCGGCTGCGGTTGCTCCTGCTCCTGCTCCTACTCCTATACTCCTGCTCCTGCTAGAACGAGGGCAATAACTTTTTGGGTCCTACAATAATTACGCAAAAGAACTATTGATGAGATGAATACGAAAAAAGTAACAGTGACTAATTCATATATAGATGAATCAATTTGATATTTCCCCTTTCCTTTTCCTGTCTTGGATCTAGACAGGTAAGGTGGCAGATTCTTTCTGGAAGAACCTCCAGGATCTTTTAATTTATTCCCCAAGATATGATCCCATTTAATTTGTTTTACCCCAATAGCAAAGCTTTTGTCTTCGAGTCATTTAAATCTTTTAATCGTTTTCTTTATGGAACTAGAGATCATCCTTGGAACAGGTTTTTTTTGGTAAAAACAAAAGCAGTTTTTCGCTCTACTATAAACCTTAGGATCCCAAATTGATCTGACTTTGTTAGAGTATTTAAAACCGTTCAAACAATTGTCCTGAGTAAAAGAGAGGTTTACTTAAAAATAGTATTTAAACTGCTTGAGGCAAGATAATGGTTGCTTTCAGAAAAGCGAGATCAATTTTGATTGCCTCGAAGGTGACTTCTGATTCCTCGGATGAAATAATATGACGGGCTCGTTGGAAAGGTCTTGGGATTCCTGACAAACTTGAACCGATTCCAATCGTTTATAAATCAGTAATGAACCGGTTATTATAAGATAAGTAATTTTTATCTTAAAATGAAATGCATTACCCCTAAACTCTTTTAGATAGATAATAATGTTTATTTCATGTCATAAGAATTACAATAACCATTTTTTTTACACTTACAGTAGAGTCTCGCTATAGTCCATATTTGGTTCCAAATTTGACACTTGGGTCGCACTATAGTCCATGTCATTTTTTTTTAAATTATCAACGACTTTTAGTATTGAAATTGCTCGACGGCTTCCACTTTCTTTGCGATTGTGGTACTTGTCCTCACTCTCTCATTATATTATGGATCCCAATTATCACAACTACTCAATAAAGTTTACCAAAAATATTAAAATAATTATGACAACATTTCATGTCGTGTGCTAAAAAATAATAACCTAACTTAAAATCAGTGTTTCGAAATCAACGGTCGATAATTGTGGACTATAGAGCGATGGCCTATAGCAAGGCTCTACTATAATTCTTTTTGGGCGATCTTGAGTGATTTTTAAATCGGTTCAAATCGTTTTGAACCGATAAACGGTAAATGATGCAAAAACACTTTTGAGGTACAGTATTGAAGTTCTTCGAATACATTTCTTTCCCACTAAGAAAAATTAACTAAAATGCATTCTGATAAAGTTCCAGCCTAATCGGTGAACATGAATTTACATAACGTCTTCAATATCGGTGATATTATCAGGACAATCACCTCAATACAAATGAATATTCAATGTGTGAATTGAAGAACACATTGAATTATCGCACAATTGATTGAGGAAATCCCCATGAGACTAGCCCTGGACAGAAATTCCTAACCATGCAAACGAGTCCACGGGTGGTCGAATGCACTTATGCGTGGTATGTATGGAGAAATTTATTTGTGTTCCCGAGAGAAGTGCGGTCAGAGTGCACTTTGTATACAGATGAAATGGACCAGTAAATGGTCTCACTGAGATTTTCCCATCCACGTTTTTGCGTGAATTATGTTCCCCCTGAGCCAGCATGAAAATTTGTGTGAGCTATGTGAATGGCCTAGCCATGGCAACCCATCTCATTCGTGTGGATGATATTTCGTGAGGATTCTGATCCAAAATATTCACAAGACTTGGGCTCTTTTGTGTGCAGCATTATGTAAACATGGGGTTCTACTTGTACTTCCACCACATCAAACCATCACATGTTGCTCCCTCCAGGAATGGTGGTAGCAGGAAGTGGGTGAATTGCCACACAATCAATAGAAGAGTCTTCCTTCCTTGGCGACACACAATGAGTGAGTTCAATCACTCGGATGTGGTACATGTACCACACAAAAACGTGCTCCAATCGAGACTAATTGTATGATTTTGGTAGACACGCAAATATATAAAATGTCCTCAGAATTTTCTACCCAGAAATTGAGTGAATCAGATAAATCTTGTAGAAGAACATTCTTGATGAACTTAACGAAAGTATTACAACAACTTCGTTAATTTTCCTGTCAATGTCGCTTTTGAATTCATGCAATATCAAAATGATCATTCTTTCTCCAGAAAGTTCTAATTTCATTTTGCAAATATACATTACTCCATGATAATTTCCTGTTTGTTGATGCGCAAGTAAGATAAATTTCACCTCATGTTTCTAGAGATGGGTCATTTCCAGTACTAGGGGAGACTGGGGCAAAAAGTCACAAAACGGATATTTTATTTTTTTACAAGCTACTCGAGCGCTTCAAAAATTTCGAATTACCGCTATTTTATAGGAAATTTACCGCTCTACAACTTTGTGAAAGTCATTTTCCTCTATTTTGTAAGGAAATGCATTTATCGAGCCAATTTCTAAAAGGTAATTTTGTGACTATTCTTAAAAATGCTGGGGTAAATAGTACCAGACATTGGGTATTATCATATTTTGATTCGCTTCATTACGGGCTTCCGTAAATTTGAAAAAATACCTAGAGGACATATTTTCATAGAAATTTTATTCATCTACAAATTTGTAAAACATCGTTTTCTCTGCGAGAAAAGTGAGAAAACGAGAAAAGCGCTTTTAAGCTATTTTAGAAAAAACACACAAAAGACTGCAAATCGTTTGACCAATGCAAACAACAAGCGGCGAGACATGATAATGACGTTTCTTTTCGCCGTGAGACATCAAAAATTGCTTCGCTTTTTTGTTACTTTTTGCACTAGGGTAAGTGCTCATAATTTTGGACAGTTTCTAAATTTGGACACTTTGAGGGTAAAATTGGACACTAAAAATAAATTGATTAAAATGATGGATTTTTATTCCAATATTTGATGAAAAATGAATTCTATCTAAATATTTGTTCTTTTTGGAAGATTTTAAAACTAAATACGTTAAATTTTGAATATGATTTGAGTTGAAATTGCTTTGTTGAAAATTCAGTGTGAGCAATTGCTTACGAGAAATATGACAGAACTTCGTGGCTTACTTCAGTCTTATTTAGTTTTGGTGAAGTACTAACAAAGTTTGTTCGCTGTTTTTGAGTAATATTATTGAATATTCATTGAATATTGTGTTGATTCACGTTACTGATGATTTGTTCATTTGACCTGAAGTGAGATTTGCCTTGTGAATTATATTTTTCGTGTGAAAAATGGGCAATTTTTTAAGACATTCACCAGTGAGGTGATGATTCTTATTTTGGACAGGTGTTTTTCTCACGAAATTTCGTGAAGTTTTAGCTTTTGTGATGACTAGGTTGGACAAATGCCTGGAGAAACAAAGGAGCATCATCTCTACGAAAGAGATGTAGCGAGAAATGTCCTGAAAGGCTCCCGGAAAGGTCAGGGAATGAGCGAATCCGCACGTACTTGGAGTATCGAAGTCAACTCATTTTAATGAATGATATGGAAAGTTTCCAGGCTTCTGTGACATTCTAAGTTTCCCTTACATGAACAGGAAGAGGACTTGGTAAGATTGGTTCATCAAATGAAGAACAATGGGCATCCTATTGAGGCGGATTAGCTGTCCAAATTTACAGCCAAGTTGTCCAAATTAATAAACAAGTTGTCCAAAATAAGAGCCAAATTCACCTCTACATATCAATTCATTTTTAAACGTATTAAAACTAATTTTAGTAAAAATGAGACGATAAATAGCTTGACAAGTTTCTAAACAACCCTTCTGAAAAGAGAGTAACAAGAAATGTCAATTAGTATAGAAAATATCGCACTTCAAACTTGGAACTTCGATGCTTATAAGCAGACTGTCCAAAATTATAAGCACTTCCCCTATAACTTTTGTTACTTTTTACCCCAAGTGGCCATTTTTAATAAAAGGATTTCTGGAAAAAAGAACTTTTGTGAAATTCTAAAATAAATAAATAAATAAATAAATTCTAAAATCCAAATTATTTTGAAAATATTCACCAGTGCATCAATTTTGGAAAATAAGTAGGTAATAATTGTTATCTTCTGCAATGGAAATATTTCAAAAATAGGGCTAAAAATTTCGATATTTTTTATTTTCTATATTCCTTGTTCGAATTCTAAGAAACATACGACATTGAAGAAGGTCTATGGAGGCTATCTATAGAAAAAAATTTGAGCCGCTATCTTTTTTACCTTAGAAGATATTGAATTTTGAATTTTTCGTTTTGTGAATTTTTGCCCCAGTCTCCCCTATCCTATGACAAATAAATGGGTGAGCAGTTGATATTTAGGTTCTGTGGAAATGCATACTCAACTAGAGAGCAAATGGAAAGTAGATGGTTGTGTTTTAAGTCTTGAAAGGAGTAAATAATGAGAAGCAATCACATTTTAGTAATTCGAATGCTGGACGACAAAGCGTCTCCGTTGCAATGTGAGTCAATATTTGGAAAAGAGTGACGTCCATGGGTGAATATATATACTTCCTAGTCGTCATACAAATTGGATGTTTGTGACACGAAATACTTGTTTTGTTGTCAACAAATCCATTTGGAAATCCAATATTAGATATTATTCCCCATTGTCAGCATCAGCAGCTCTTGCCACTCCTCTGAATAATTGAATTGAATTCGCGAGAGAAGTCAGGAAATGTTTGGATCAATTTCAATACCTCACTAATTACTTGGAAATTCACTTTATGCATACGTTCACCCAATGAATTCATATGAGAATACCAAAATTTAGCTTCAATGTTTCCATCGTATCATAGAAACACTGGAAAAATTAGAAATATCAGATTCTCAAATTTAAAAAATCAAATTTATACAATTGTAGTGGAGACAGAGGCACAATTAGTCAGGGGTAGAATTAGACAGTGGAATTTTCTAATTAAGCAAAGTATTATTTAGTCAAAGTAGAAACACATCCCTATATTCTCAAGGTATAATCCTTTCATATTATTATTTAGTCAATTTTATAAAATGGATATAAAACTGTAATTTTGATATGACAGTTTTTCGCTGGGTATCTAGAATTTTAAGTTGCTAGTCCAGATATTAGATTTTGCCCTTGTTTCTAATTTAATAAAGTTAATTAAGATATATTTTAATTTGAATAATAATTATCTACTTATTTATGTCAGTTCATAAACACTGAAACAGCCTTTGGGGTAGATATAGACAGTCCTCCCAGGGGCGGGCTCAAACTACCAATATTTTTTTGAATAAATAAGTGGATAATAGTTAAGTAAAAAAAGTACTATCGATAATCCTATTAGTTTGGCCAGTCTGAAGTGACATTGGTGAAATGATTTTTTTCACAATTTTTCCAACGATTTTACCTGTATCACAAATATGTCATGAACGTCATGAAACTTAAATGAAAGGTCTGTTCATATGGACTTTAGTGTATCACGTGAAATGCGTGAAATAATATTTGGTATGTTCAATTTAAAATTTCGACTGAAAAAATTATGACTATGTTCTTAAATTATTTATATTTACCCCAACCAGTAGGAGAATTCAGTAACAGGTATGACATGACGAATTTTAGAAATTTTATGTTGTAAATTCGGGAAAACTGAAATATGAAATGTCATTCATATGAATTATTAAGAGTTTCACAGAATCCCCTGCAATAGCGATTTAATGCTTACTTGCCTTTAATGTTCTCCTGTTCCGAAATTTACCACCAAGTTTTGTCATATGACATTGTCATATCGTTGCAGAATTCCCCTACAGCAGGGGTATTCTGTAGCAATATGGCAATGCCATATGACAAACTTAAACATTTTTATTGGGGAAATTCGGGAAAACTATTTGAGGATGCGAATTAGGGGAAATGCTTATAATTTTGTCCAGTTTCTTATTTTGGACACTTTGAGGATAACATTGGACACTAAAAATAAATTGATTAAAATGATGGATTTTTATTCCAATATTTGATGAATAATGAATTCTATCTAAATATTTGTTCTTTTTGGAAGATTTTAACACTAAATACGTTAAAATTTGAATATGATTTGAGTTGAAATTGCTTTGTTGAAAATTCAGTGTGAGCAATTGCTTACGAGAAATATGACAGAACTTCGTGGCTTACTTCAGTCTTATTTAGTTTTGGTGAAGTACTAACAAAGTTTGTTCGCTGTTTTTGAGTGATATTATTGAATATTCATTGAATATTGTGTTGATTCACGTTACTGATGATTTGTACGTTTGACCTGAAGTGAGATTTGCCTTGTGAATTATATTTTTCGTGTGACAAATGGGACATTTTTTAAGACATTCACCAGTGAGGTGATGATTCTTATTTTGGACAGGTGTTTTTCTCACGAAATTTCGTGAAGTTTTAGCTTTTGTGATGACTAGGTTGGACAAATGCCTGGAGAAACAAAGGAGCATCATCTCTACGAAAGAGATGTAGCGAGAAAAGCCTTGAAAGGCTCCCGGAGAGGTCAGGGAATGAGCGAATCCGCACGTACTTAGAGTATCGAAGTCAACTCATTTTAATGAATGATATGGAAAGTTTCCGGGCTTCTTGTGACATTCTACGTTTCCCTTACATGAACAGGAAGAGGACTTGGTAAGATTGGTTCATCAAATGAAGAACAATGGGCATCCTATTGAGGCGGATTAGCTGTCCAAATTTACAGCCAAGTTGGACAAATTAATAAACAAGTTGTCCAAAATAAGAGCCAAGGTCACCTCTACTTATCAATTCATTTTTAAACGTATTAAAACTAATTTTAATAAAAATAAGACGATAAATAGCTTGCTAAGTTTCTAAACAACCCTTCTGAAAAGAGAGTAACAAGAAATGTCAATTAGTATAGAAAATATCGCACTTCAAACTTGGAACTTCGATGCTTATAAGCAGACTGTCCAAAATTATAAGCACTTCCCCTATACCAATCATAAAGAGCTTAGTAGAACTTTTTGCAATGGTCATTCGATGTTCACCTGTTTTCAATATTGTCTTGTTCCTAAATTTTACAACAAAAATTTGTCATATGGCATTGTCAGGCTGTTACAAAATTCCCCTACAGGACAGCCAATTTTCTGACTTTATACAACACCCTAGTTAGAAAAATTGAGAAATTTTAGAACTTTAAACTAGACGATTTTATACATCCAATATCCTAGTGCTACTTATAACCGTACTATCACAAATCACACTAGGATTTTTTCATTTTGTATATTCAATTTCATTTTCAGATGATTTGTTCCTATGCGTTATTTTCCACTAAAATCCAATTGAATTAATAGATCTGCACTTATTTATTATTAACAACTAATACTTGCCCCAGAAAAATCTGTTTAAATATGTTAAAATAGCGTAAATGTGGTTGCTCAAATAAATTTGAATTTAGAGAATTAAAATGTTAAAATTGCTCATTAATTTCAATTTTATTGAAGTTAGACAAGTAGTCTTTTGAAGAAAATTGTTCTTATTAAATTTATTTACTCGTAATTAATATTATTTTGGGCAAAAATATAAGATAAGTAGAGTGTTTTAGTGATAAACTTGCATGAAGTGAAGCTTGAGTATCGGGAGTAATTCATTAAGTTACTAGAAATCTTAATGCTCAATTGGCTCAATTGAATTTAAAATTAAAACGTGAAAAATTCTAGTGTAATAGCACCCCGTCAAATAATTGCTCTACCTGCCGATTTTACTCGAAGGTTTTTTGAATTGTAACGGTATATTCTAGTACATTTAAAGGAATTCTGTAGATTTTCGACAGAATTTCTACGTAGTAAATCTGTAGATTTTCGGCAGAAATTCTTCCGAAAATCTGCAGATTCTCGGCAGAATGTCTTCATAGGAAATCTGCATAGTCTCCATTGTCTCAACAAAAATATTGTTGATTTATCAAGACACTGTAGAAGTTACAAAGAAAATGGTATGCTCTGCTTAACAAGCATTACCGATTAAACATTTTAGATAACTAAAAAAACTGTAAACTGTGTAAAAAAAACTGCGAGCAAAAATACTAATTTCTTAAAAATCGCCAATCGAATGATACAAAAACACGAAATTTAGGTCGACACCCTGCTTAAAGTTTTTACTTCACTATTCTCTACTTATAACACGACGTCGCAGAATTCTTCATTTTATATAAACTCTGTGATATCATCAAGAATGGCTCTATTGAATTTTGCAAACTTCAGTGAAAAATATTCCATCTTTTCTGACACAGCTGCCTGGAAAATCTGGAATGTAGAAAAATCTACAGAAAATCGGCAAAATATCTACAGAAATTCGACAGAGTGTGCACTAGGATTCGTCAGAAAATCTGCAAAAATTTCTGACGAATTTTGTCCCAAGCCCAAATAAAATTCGTAGGGATATCTACAGATTTCCCGGCAGATTTTCGGCAGAGGTGTATATTTTCTGCAGAAATCTTAAAGATATCTGACGAAATTATTTGACGGGACCGTAAGACATAAAAATATTAAAACAGCATTTTTTCACTAATTATACACGAAGAATTTTCATTTGGTTGCTCAAGATGCCCCCTCCCCCCTAATGAAATTAAATTGTAACTAATTTATTAATATATTCAAAATGTTTTCAAATTAGAAAAAAAATAAAATAACACGGTATAGACTAAAAAACAGTAATCAACTCATAGTAAAAAAAAAATAATTGAAATTTGAAGTAATTTGAACAATGAATGATGAATTTATGTTGAATGAATTGAAGATTTAAGGTTTTCATTCATAAAGTAAATTATGATGTTTTGAAAAATATTAATTGCATTTTATTAGATACGTTAAATAAAATTTAACACTTTGACAAAAGTGTCAAAGGTTGATTGTTAAAGAATTGTTCCTACGGAATTTTGACAGTTCCGTAGTAACTAAACTGCAGTTTTCCCAAGTTTTAAAGTTTAAAAACTACACAAAATACTAAAAATTTCTATAACATTTAAAGTTCATCCTACCATCCTTAGATACCTTTTACCCCTTTTACACACAAAAACTATTTTTTGGATTTTTTGTATCACATAACCTCAAATATCTCCCTCTACAAGTAAATTCATTTAAAACACCGGTTATGCCCCACTTCGAAAGTGTGACACATAACATAAGCATACTGAAATAATTATTATGAACATAAGATATAAATAAGGTTATGTTGATCTCATTTTGCAAAACTTATAATGCTCAATGTCAACCCCTTGGCAAGTAGCCTGAAATTTGAAGCCACTTTCTCATACTTCGATTTAAATTTATATGGGAATTTTTTAGCACTCGCGACCGTTACACTAAATAACAAAAAAGTGAGAAGGGTTTCCGTATTAAAAGATACCTTTTCGTATGGAGGGATAAATATACTAAATTCTTGTTTAAATTTTTTTTCCTCGGAGCACTGTGAGCTGAGTCCGAGATCAATTTAGGAATTGGCTTCAAATAGCTCCATATAAAAAGGCCAACTTGCCAGGGGGTTGCTCAATGTCAATGCACCACATGCACCATGTTGCAATTATTACCCGATATATAACATTTGCGGGGCACTCAATGGATCAAGTGGTAGAGCACTCGCTCTATGATGCAAGTGTCCCGGGTTCGAATCCCCTTTAGGTTATCAAGAATTTTTCTGGCGTTAAAGGTGTTCGGATTGTATCCAGTGAGCTTCACTGCACTTGATTCCACGGGCATGGGGCTGACAACCTCATCCCGTACAAGAAAAAATAATAATGCATGTCTAGAAATGCCCTTGCAAGAAGGCCTTGTTCATTCATGGGATGTTGTGCCAGCAGCATTATTATTTATTATTATTATGCTTTGTTATAGCAATTTGCACATGTTTCAAAAACACTCTTCTCTCATTTCTTAAGTTTTTATCTTTTGAGAGCGCAATGAAAGTCCTCGAAATTGAATTATGATAAGAATCTAAAACTAAATAAAAGCTTCTTGAACAGTTATTTTTTTATCTTAAATTTATTATGAGAAATTCTTAATAGTTTCACCTATTTCACATCAGAAAATTTCTCGCATATCAATTCAATATCCATTCGTGAGGAAGTTCCAAACTTTCTCAAGTTGCGATTTAATCTGGAAAGTATTTTTATGGTGAACTTTTGCAACTCTGAGAAAAGCGCGAATTTCAGGTTTTATATAAAAAAGAAAAATGAGAAAGAAAAAAAAGAGAGCTTTACGTGGGATATTTTCTCTGTGTGTCGTGCGACCACAATATCACACATGAAATAATATTTTCCAGGCAATGGGAGAAAATTCAAAAGCTGAAACTCTCGTTTGTTGGCTTTTGTGTCGCGGGGAAAGTGTAGCAAGTAACCAGTCCCGCCCATGAAATTCTAAACTCTATGCACCACTAATGGTCAGAAGAATCAAGTCCACTAGAACCATTCCCTGACCACTTTCAGTAACACTTTTGGCGTCAAATTTGCAACTTTGTGCCAATTTCACTCACCGCATTTGTCGAAGGATTTCTCCATGCATTTTTGACATTATTCAGATTTCACCAGCATTTGTCATTCTATGGTTCAACTAAGGATGATCTCCAGTTACTGAGTTGGTACATTCATCGACATCCCTGAAATTAACCACACCGCACAACTCACTGTTATATCGGAACTAAAAATGCGCCAAAGGGTTAAATTGAGATATTCTCTGCCAAAAAGAGATGTTCTCTAACTATCGCCAGCATGGTGAGTTGTAGAAAGGAACATTTGAAAACACGAGGAACGTGAGGAAAATGATAAAGGTAAAAGAATGTGCAGGGTAAAGGTTTTGGAGAACCTGTTGGAGTAGTGACTTGGGGTTTGTGTTTTGAAGAGTAAATAAATATGTTGCTTACACTAAGATTTCCTCCATAAAACATTTAATTGTAGAAGTGAGGAAATTAATTTATCTAATAAAGAGATAAAACACTTTATCTATCTTTGATGGTACAGCATTCTAACTCCAGACATAGGGGGAGGTGGGACTACTTTGAGCTGTGGGGTTATATTGTTATACGACTCTTTCGCCTATTTCTAAATGAGCTGGTCCTTACAATTATTTTATTTAGATCCACAATTATTTTGTTTATCCAAATTACATCATGTTAAAAACCCAGTTTCCTTTAGAAATATGCGAAAAAATTGTATGATAATGTAACCCCACAGCTCAAAGTAGCCCCGCCTCCCCCTAGATACTATACCTTAAAAGTAATTCCTCATTATTTATCTAGGGTAGACCAGAGCAGAATTAACCAGCAAATAACATTTTTCTTTGCTTATAAATTTATGGAAAACTTCTTTAAATTAGACTGATCCTAAGTCAAGAGAAAAAAAGACAGTTAATTACTGTGAATAAATAGTAGTTTGCTCAATATTCTTTCTAAGAAAAACTATAAAGTCCCAACTCTAATTCTAAATCGAATCTAATAGCTCAAAACATTAACTGAATAAAAATTGAACATTTTAGGAGAGGATTTTACAACTCACTATATAACGCAGTACTAAAATATAATATTTGAGCAGATTTCAATTTAGAACTTTAAAAAACTAAAAGTAGTGAAGTTTTCATACAAGTTCTAGCAAAAGAAAAATAAAGGGTATTACGTTTACCTGGTTTTCCTTGAAACTATATTAGATGTTAATCTTATAAATTTGACCCATTTTACTGCTCGAACTCCACAGACAGAGCAGTATAAGTTCCTTGATTTTTTCGCCTCCCAAAATTTCCACCCCCCGGAAAACCACTTTTCTCAACATATCTTAACATTTCAAACTTTTTTTGGAAAACGGATGTCACGGTGTTTGTCCATCTACTCGTCTGATCCATCCAGCCAGCGACAGCTCTAGAAGCCAAATAATTAGAAATAGCGACTTGAAACGATAATTTGTTTCGACCGTGTGGATGTAGATGATGTCAGGAATGGAATTTCAGTCTTCTTGTTCTTGTTCTTCTCTTTATTTTATTTTGCCGACGTTTCGGTCCTTTGGTTGGGACCTTCTTCAGGGCATCAAAATTTAGGAAAACAATTGTTAGGGGGAGGTGGGGCTACTTTGAGCTGTGGGGCTAGATTGTTATACGACTTTTTCGTCTACTTCTAAATGGAGCTGGGCCTTACAATTATTTTATTCAGATCCAGAATTATTTTGTGTATCCAAATTACATCATCTTAATACTCAGTTGTCATTAGAAATATGAGAAAAAATCGTATAACAATGTAGCCCCACAGCTCAATGTAGCCCCACCTCCCCCTAGTTGATTTTGCACAAATCACTACTGTAATATTTTTCACTTTTTGATGTTCATTCGACTTGAAACCTTCGAGAAATCGAATTTGCACGCATTCTGAGTTAGCTCATGGTAAGAATCTCACCTACGTAAGCCGGTTAGGATTATCTGTCCCTTTAATATTTCCACCGTTTTTGCACGATAATTAGGCAATTCGTTCAGGATATTGGACGATAACACTTCCTACGCTTCCTACACTCTCCTTGTGTCTCAAAGATGATCTACTTCAAATCCTTCAAACAATGAGATTTCTAACTGATCGAACTCCACAAGAGAGCACACACAGAAAAATGGAAAATTCTTAAACAGAAACACCCTGGAATTTAATTTCAAATCCAATCTAAAGAATGCCAATCCCCTAATCCTCTAAATCCTTGATCATTTAGTTTTAATCGTAATTTGCATATCTCAAGACATTTTTCATTTTTCAACCAATGCTGAACTTAAGTTCCCACTGGTAAAAATAAAAGGGTCAAATTGAACCTTTTCCAAAGGATGGATCATATTTGACTCTTTGAAAGGGTCACCAGGAACCCTTCGAAAGGGTCACGGTTTTGACATCTATTTAATTCCGGAATAAACGAATAAAAAAACAATGAAAAAGTGATCTTTGGTGTTCGCTCAGATGAGAGAAATACTATGATATCAGTAATAAGTTTACAATAAAACATGATTATTCGTGATAAATGTGCATACTAAATTTCAAGTGATACAAAAGTGAACCTTTCAAAGGGTCAAATACGATCCATCCTTTTGAAAAGGGTCAATTTGACCCTTTTATTTTTACCAGTGTCCCGATCTCTTAGCGTCAAAGAGATAGAGATTCTAGCCCATTTCATTGGCAAAGAGCTTCTGAATTTAAACTCCTCGAAGATTCACGTCCAATTTAAGTTCCCGGAGTCTTTATACAGTAGACTCTCTCTCAATCGTGAATATGGGGCAAAATGTCATCCGGTTTAGCGATAGAATTTAGCGCCAAAGCCTCTGTAAATCCCACAAAAAGTGCTCAATTATAAAGAATCACGATAAAATAGGAAGAACTACGGCGAATTTGAGCAAATTAGCTTCATAATTAAGCGTGAAAACTGTCAACAAAATTTGACGCCCGATTGAAAAAGAGCCGATTGAGTGAGAGTCTACTGTACATTCTTAAATTTAGTGTCAAAATTTTTCTGTGTGCAGTTTTCACAATCGTGGTTTTAGCTGAGATTCTTTACAATATCAGCTTTTGTGGTCCTAGGTGAAGTCCGACCTCGTCAGATCGGGCCCAAATTTTGGATTTACACGTTTTGACACTCGTAGATCACGAATATCATATGCGCCAAAAATCGATTTTCGTCCCGTCCGTCCCGTCCCGTCCCGTCCCGTCCCGTCCCGTTCCGTCCCGTCCGTTACATTTCGACTTCTGGAAAGAGAACGGAAAGAGATATCGACAAGCGGTTTTCGGCAAAGGTTAAATATCGATAAGTGGCCAGAAGTAGGTGATGTCAGACCCACCCCCTCACCCCACCCCCCTTCCAACATTTTGGAATACCCCTAAATTTTGTGTTCTCAATAACTCCGCCCCTAAGGCATCGATCAGGCTCAAATTTTAGTATGTTATAGCTGGACCTAAGTGCTTTCGATCAATACCAAAATAACCCCCTCCGACCCCCCTGACCCGAGATAGGGCGGGTAAAAAATTCAATTTTCAAATAGTCATATCTACGCTTCTAATTATCGGAATTTGAAAAATTTTGGTGTTTTGTAAAGCCCTCGTGGAGTACTACAACCTTTATAACACCCAATCTCATCCGATTTAATCGAGGGCAAGATTTATCGAAAAATTGATTTTCGATTAATCGATCTCAAATATTTCGAAAACTAGACGATGCTTTTTCTTTAAATTTTAATATGTTGTAGCTGGGGTCGAGGCCTTTCCAACGGTGGGTCGCACTCCTCCCTTGATGGTCCCTGACCCGTGCTATAATCAAAAATGTCTTGACCGAACTGCATTTTTGGTGTTTATGAAGGGATTTCGATGTAATTTTAGCATAGATTACATCTGAGAGCAAGATCTATCTAATGATGGGTCCCATCCGTCTCTACCCCAACCCACTGTACCCCGACCCTTACTATACCCATATGGACCGGACTCTATCTCCAATGTTTATTAACCGATTTCAATGAACTTTTTTTTCTTCTATTGGTCATCCCAACTAAGACTATTTAAAATAGAAAATGATCAGTGATAAGCCCAGATAAGCTTATGGTAGCTGAGATTCTTTACAGGCGACCTCGAAAAGTGTGCAACTCGGGGTGCTTGCAACTCAGAATGCGTGAAAATTCGATTGTGAGTTGAATTTTGGGGGTAAAGAATCGCGTCGACCCAATTTTATTCATTTCGATCGACAAAAGCAGTTTACTCGACGCGATTTTTTACCCCCAAAATTCAATTCACAATCGAATTTTCACGCATTCCGAGTTGCAAGCATCCCGAGTTGCACGCATTTCGAGGTCACCTGTAAAGAATCTCAGCTACCATAAGCTTATCTGGGCTTATCACTGGTTTTCAACTTCTCTCCATTCTGGCTGCCAAACACTGAGAGATATTGACTTCCGGTCTTCGGTGACCCTCCCACAAGTCAACATTTTCTATCGGACTAACTTACCCAAATTACCCCCCACCCCTTTTATCCACTCCAAAAGCATGTTTTTTTGACTTTGCAAAAAATTGGCCTTGACGATTTCGTTTATTTTTGGATATGTTTTAGAGGTAGTAGTCCAGCTGAACATTTCGTTCTTAGACACCTATCACCGAAAAAATCACCATCTTCAATTATTGAAGGTCAAAGGCCCAATTTTCATCCGATTTGTTCAATTAATTAATTAAAAGGTTAATAATTTTTTGAAACCTTCTTCTTGAACAATTTTCAACTTCAAGATGGTTTTGTGGTGATTTATAGACAAATTTAATTCGATAACAATTTTATAATGCACCAGAAAAATTTGCGAAAAGGAATAAGGCAGAGCTCTTTCTCGCGAGTTCGAGCAGCTTGCAATGCCATGGACGCTTCGCCATCAGTTTTTCATCAATATTTAGTTTCTTGACGTCAGATGAATATACTCTGAATGAGAAACATTGTTCACGACAAAGCAAGTTGTTTTTCAAAACCCGCCGTCTCCAGAAATCAGATCCCAATGGCTGAATTTTTTAAAATTTTGAAATGAAAATTTCAGAAAATATAGTTTAAATATTGTATCTTCATATGCTTATGTCCAGCGCACAATAACTTTTGTTTGTAAATATGATTTTCAAAATTTCCCATGAGAATGAGCGAGATGACTAGATCTAGATCTCACTCACTCTCATTGAAATGTCAAAAACATGTTTACAAAACAAAAGTTATTGTGCGTTGGGCATTAAGAGCGCGAAATAAACATTTTTAATTATAATCTTGCATCTCTTGCAATAATAAAATTTTTAAAATTGATTGAAAATAATAAAAACAAATACCTTTATACTTATTTCAATAATTGGATTAACAAACTTGTCATCTTTTAAAATTTAAAACACGAAAAAAACCTCCAAAAACATTAAATCAACAACAAAATAATAAAAGCCACAAATCTAAAAAAAATTCTAAGCTGTCATCAAATTCATTTCATATCAGTTTTATTATTTACAGCAATCTCTTTTCACAAATCAATTCTCCGTGTTTTTCTCTATCCACCATTCATAATCCTTAATTTAACAATAAAAATTACAAGCTTCTGGCTAAATCTGTATCTAAAAGCATTTGATTAAAATGTTTCTTTTTGTTCCAACAATATATTTTTTCTTAATATTTAGATTGCCTTTTTTTCATCCACATTTCTTGTCTTCAGTATTTTTTTTTTTAATTCATCTTTTTCGATGAGGAAAAACAATTATTTTAAGAAAAATTCCTTGCAAAAATTGATTGAGAAAAACTTATCGCTATGTTAAAAAACCCATTTTGCAAGCATAAGAATCACCTACAAAAATATTTTATAATTATTTTTTTTTATTATTCCTCTATTGAAAAGGAATATTTCACAACATTGTAGATTTTTTTTTATTTCGTGTATGATATATATTTTTATTTCTTTTTGAGGAAGCTGTGTTCACACTCTGGAATACAGAGAAAAAAACTGAATATTTGCATAAAAAAGGACTTGCTTTTTTTTAAAATTGGTAAAATCTCACAAATATCCTTGATATTTTCTGGCACGAAGAGAAATTGCTTCATACGTCAAAAAAAATCAAACTACAATTGTATATACTTTATTACTTAAAAGAAAATATCTCTGTTAAATATTCACTTCATTAAATTAATTGATAAAAATAAGTTAGAAATATTTGTTGCCTAAATTGAGTTTTTTTTTCTTTTTTTATTATTTTATACTCTCACGGCTAATTTTTATTGGTAAAAATTGTTTCTTTTTTTTTAGGGAATTGTGGTATTTTTCAAGGAAGCAGTTGATGTAGAACCACCAGCTTCGGGTTCCATAGTTTGATCTGTCACATTATTGTCACCATCTGAACATTTTTTATCCCCATCGTCATCTTCATCTTCATCTTCTTCCTCTTCTATCAGCTTCCTGGCTAACTTCACAGCTTCAAACTCTTTGTAGTGAGCTTTTCGTCGTTTCTCAAATTCTAGTCGTTTTGCTGAAATAGCACATATTGTTAAAACATTATTTGTATTTCCGAAATAAAACATTAAATAAAACTCTCCAATAATTTTATCTCCCGTAGTGCAAGAAAAAGAATAAAGAGGTGGAAAAGCGTTCCAGGCTACGCGCAATGCTCGAATTCGTGACTTAGATGCTATACTTTAAAAATATTTTCGCATCATTTACCGTTTACCGGTTCTCAACCGATTTGAACCAGTTCCTAAATCATTAAAAATAAACCATTGTCCAAAGTACCTTAGGAATAATATAATTGAATTTTGAATAAAAATTATTTATCGGTTATGAACCGGTTCATAACAGGTTCATTACCATCGATTATTTGACTTAGCAATTTACTTCTTTACTAGTGTCCTATATGAAAAATATTTGCTATTTAATTTATCCATAAAGCGAAAATTGCGAATTAAACAAAAATTACTTTCGTGATATTCATCTCCAAGAAAATTCATTAAATTAAATGACAAACAATCATTATAACAAATTGATCTGAACCGGAATATTAAATAGACAGATAAGCCTAGACCAATCTATTGTAGGTGAAATTCTCAAAGTGAGCAAATTAGGATTGCATACAAATTCGATTTGGACCTGAAGTTTGGGAGAAGTTAAGCAATATAATTTAGAATAAAATTTTCTGAAATAAATTCAAATAAGGGAAATGTACCAGTGATCGTCAGTGTTCCTCGGATCGGCAGGCTGTTTCGCATATCGGAACCCCAAAATAAAATGTAGTTTTGAAAACCAGTGATAAGCCCAGATAAGCTTATGGTAGCTGAGATTCTTTACAGCTGACCTCGAAATGCGTGCAACTCGGGGTGCTTGCAACTCTGAATGCGTGAAAATTCGATTGTGAGTTGAATTTTGGGGGTAAAGAATCGCGTCGAGCCAATTTCATCCATTTCGACTGCCGAGAACAGTTTACTCGACGGAATTCTTTACCCCCAAAATTCAACTCACAATCGAATTTTCACGCATTCCGAGTTGCACGCATTTCGAGGTCGCCTGTAAAGAATCGCGGCTACCATAAGCTTATCTGGGCTTATCACTGGTCATTTTCTATTTTAAATAGTCTTAGTGGGGAAGACCAACAAAAGAAAAAAAAGTTCATTGAAATCGGTTAATAAACATTGGAGATAGAGTCTGGTCCATATGGATATAGTAAGGGTCGGGGTACAGTGGGTTGGTGTAGAGACGTATAGGACCCATTATTAGAAAGATCGTGCTCTCAGATGTAATCTATGCTAAAATTTCATCGAAATCCCTTCATAAACACAGAAAATGCAGTCCGCGCAAGACATTTTTGGTTATAACTCGGGTCAGGGAACATCGAGGGAGGAGTGCGAAAGAAAAAGCATCGTCTAGTTTTCGAAATATTTGAGATCGATTAATCGAAAATCGATTTTTCGATTAATCGGGCCTTCGGTTAAATCGGATGAAATTGGAGTGTCATAAAGGTTGTATTACTCCATGAGAGCTTTCCAAAACGCCCTCACTTTTTAAATTCTGACAATTAGAACCGGAGTTATGGCCATTTTAAGAAATTTTTTTGACTTTTATAGCTTGGGTTAGGGGAGTCGGGGAGGGAGACCTTAAGTTTGGTATTGATCGAAAGCCTTAACTCTTTCGTCTCTTTTGGGACTGTAGTACCCAAAGAAGCATATGAATATTCTATGAAAAACAATGTTTTTTAATTATTCAGAAGTGATAAAAATCCTATTTTTGTGGATGATTACATACTATAAGGATGTCCAAATGTAAGATATTTTTTGAAGGACCTCAATTAATTCCTGAGCTTAGATATTTTTGATTAAAAAATTGTGAAATTGGCTTGCAGCATGCTGCGGTCCGGAAAGAGTTAAGGCCCAGCTATAACATACTAAAATTTGAGCCCAATCGATACCATAGGGGCGGAGTTATTGAGAAAACAAAATTTGGGGGTATTCCAAAATGGCGGAAGGGGGGTGGGTCTGATATCATCAACTTCTAGCCACTTATCGATATTTAACTTTGCCGAAAACCGCTTGTCGATATCTCTTTCCGTTCTCTCTCCAGAAGCCTTTGTACTCTGGACGGGACGGACGGACGGACGGACGGACAGACGGGACGTTCACGAAAATCGATTTTTGGCGCATATGATTTTCGTGATCTATGAGTGTCAAAAAGTGTAGATCCAAAATTTGGGCCCGATCTGACGAGGTCGGATTTCACTTAAGACCACAAAAGCTGAGATTGTAAAGAATCTCAGCTAACTTATTCGCTGCATTTTAGCAACTATCTTTTGCAAAATACATCACTCTAGGTCTAGTTCATATTCAATCTATAGAACCAATTTTTTCGTCGAGTTTCTAAAAAAATTGGTATATTTTTCTCATTTTATTGAATCACTGTATCACAGTTTTAGCAAAATATCCACCATTCATTACTTTCTTAAAATTTCACACGATATGTTGTCTGACAGAATCACAGAGAACAGACTGGGCTTTTCTACATGGTCATTGATTTTTTACGCCTTCATTGCTTTTTTACACGTGAAAAGATACTCAAAAAATTACGGCACCAAACCAATTTTTGCATCAATTTGATGTTTTTTTCCATTCTCTGAGACAATATTCATTAAAAAGAAAGTATCATATTTGACCACAAAGACTTACAATAAAGTGAGTTTTACTGAAATTTGTTCGCTGGATATGTTGTGGTCCGGAAAGAGTTAATAGATGATTTTTTTTTAAAGAAATAAATTTTATCTCTTATGGGGGGCATGGGGAGCCGCTTTAAATCATGCGTCTTAACGGTCGCTGAATTTAAATTCTGTACATTAATTCATTACAAACTCTATTGATTTAGGTAGAGTAACTATCCAAGAACACCAATTGGCAACTAGAATTCAAATCAGGAAAAAGGAAAGAGGCCAATTTTAACAAATTCGACGGGATATCGTATTTTCCGTCCCCCATTTTGAACAAAAATTTTGCATGACTTTCCGCGAAGCAAGAAAACAATAACAAAATGTATTTTCATCTCTGTCGGACTATTTTTTCCAAGTAATTGAAGGACTAAAGTTACTAAAAATCCATTCTCGACAGCAATTCGGATAAAAACTGCCCAGAAATAAATCATCAAAAATCACTCAATTTGTGTATGATGTATAATATCGGATAAGGAATGGGTTAATGATCAGATTACATTTCCATCAGCTGCTGACTAATCCGTCTCTCGGCTTATGCTGAGAAAGGGTTTAATTAGTCGGAAACTTATGGGAAATTAGAAAAATTATTATATGGATTATAATACGTTAACCCTTTAAGGACGATTGGAACACCGGTGTCCCATAAAGAAAATAATTTTTCCTGACTACCTAAAGTTATTTTTTTTTTCTTATGTCTGTACATAATTCTAAAGTAGAGGGTTGAAGAAATCTAGAATATTTTTTCAAGTCTCTAGCTATTTTCTATGTAGTAAATATTTAAGCTCAAAAATGGCGGATTTATAAATTCTCAAATTCATAGAAGTGATTTTATTTATATTTTATACTTCCAATTTTTTTTTAAACAAAACCCTTTTGGCAATAAAAATTACAATAATCATACGTAATATTTTTCATTAAAGCAAAAAATATTATTCATTGGTATTGTCAGAAAAATTATTTAAATTTTTGGGCTATTTTTGTCCCTATCGTTCATAGAAGCACAAAATACACCAAATCAGACTCTGTTGGACGTTCCAAGTTTAGATGTAAAACATATCATTGTTTATGTTTCTCAGTTTAATTTTTATTGTTGATTTTCAGTCCGTAAAAAGTGTCTCGTCGTTAAAGGGTTAAGCCGTCTCTCGACTTAAGTCGTAAATGTGTCTACGGCATAAGATTTAGCATCGAAGTCACGAGTTCAAGCATTTCGCAAAGCATGGGACATGGAACGCTTTACTAACCCATTTTTGGCTATTAAGTGTCTTAAAAAAAACAGAAAACCATGATTGAGAATCATAGTTCTGTGCTGCTTCCTGAACATTTACATACATCTTGGACAAATAAATTCAAAAGACAGTTCGTTATAACGAAAATTTGTGAGAAATAACGAGCATTTGATGAAACATGCAATTTAATCTCACATAAAATCCTATAGTTTTTAAAATATTATTCGAATTTTGGAAATGAGGTCAAAAATACCCCGCCAGCGTTCGAATTTGAAAGACCGTACTCTAGTTTTCTATTCGTGATCCAAGGACTTGCAAAAATCCTTTGAGAAAGTTTGAGTCCAATCATGAAGAAGAGGTTTTTCTAAATTGCAATATTTGCTCAGGGAACTAAACTAAACTTAATTTTAACTTAATTCACTATACTATATTATAGAGTTATGCTAGAACTACCCGTCTTTCCCCTATTATCAATGGCTACTTCAAATCACTTGCAGCATATGCTTCATAGAGAACAAATTTTTACAAAGAAAATGAATTGTGTGGATTATTTGATATTTTGATATCGTAACCGCAAATCTAATAATAGAATAAAAGTAAAGATGATCTAATACAACCAAAAAGGCAAAAATGCATCTTGTGAATGAAACATTTAAATAAAATTTGCGTCATAAAAGAGCTAAAATCGTATGCAAATTGCAAATCTAAAATAAATTTAGGTTTTATAGTGTAAACAAGTTATCACGAGATCTTTTCAATTTAATGGCTCAAATTGCACTAAATAATGCTGTAGAAAAACCTGTGAAGCGAATGTGATTTATTTTTCACATGATTTTCTTGCAAAGAAAGAAAATTTAAACATCACGAAAGTTGTGTTTATTTTTTCTTCATTGTAAATTTGTTTGAAAAGAAAAGTATAATTCCAAAAATTGAATTTGGCTAAAAGTAGACATTTACTTTGTCCATTAGACACACAATGCAAATATCAATAGATGATCACAATACAGCAAAGGAAATTCCATTGCGTCCAAATTAAATGGTAAACTTTCTGTTCTATATTCACAAAATATAAATAATACTAATGTGAGCGAGAGAGACTCTTTTTTATCTGATTTAATCATTCACGCTCTGTCCAATTTGGGTGTCCGACAGAATCTCCACGAGTGTTGTATTCATAGAATTGCCTTTGCTAAATATTTAATTAGACTGAGAATGGAAAAGCGCCTTATTTGCCCCTCAATTTCATCGCTAAATTTAGCCCAAAAACGAACGAGAAATAAAAAAATATATAAATAATTTCCGTGGTGAGGCAGTAAATTATTCATTGCAATTGCATGTGATAACTCTGAAAATAGGCACTGTGTCTTTGGAAGTTAGACAAAAACTCTTCCAAAATCCTAATCGATTTTTTTTATTCGGTGGAGGGTGGAACTTTGAGGGAGAGAAAATGAAAGGGGCTGGTTTGAGAGAGTATCGAATGTCAGGGTTGGTCTCTTACCTTTTTGCTCTTCAGTTTCTGGCTCTGTATCCTCATCTGAGTCATCTTCGCTGGAGAATGAGGAAGTCCTGGCACTGGCAGCAACTTGGAGTTTCTCAGCCAGTACCTCTGCATCCAGCTGGTCCAGCCCATGGATGCTGTTATCCATGTAGTTGTAGGGTGTCTTGGGTTCCTCAATCTTCATGTGACCATAGTCCTTGTCTGGCGGATGGTACGTCTGCAGAACATTAAGTTCATCGAATTTTGCACTCTTCCTATGCCTGCAATGACAGCAAAATTGCATCATAAACCCTCCCCATGTGATTGATATGAATCCGGAGATGATCTCACATTGCTGTGACGGAATGTTTGTCGAAGCTGCTGGATGTCTTTAGAATGCCCTTGCAGGGCTTCTTTGCCTCTGACTCCCCAGACGAATTGCACGACATGTTTTCTCGCACAGCTCACAAATGCTCTAGCTCAGAAACTGCGTCCCCAGAGGATGCTGGGCACCGGAATAAGTCGCCCAGGTGAGTCAGTTGGCCCAAAAGGGGCGTCGAAATGGGAGAACAACACAACTTGCACCTTCGACAGCTCCTGACAGCAATTGGGGGCAGTCACTTTGTCCACACAGCACCCTCATTCGCAGGAAAAACACAAGAATCTCGTAAAAATCTCCCCGAGAAGACTCTTTTTTCTGCACACAGTAATTTTTTCCTGTCCGGATGTCAATTGTTCGAAGAATCGATTAAGTTTGCTGCAAATTTCCACCAGAGGGCTCCCCCTGTGCAAAATTCGCCGCCGCACCCGCTTTTCTGCGGCGAAAAATCAGTTTTCAAAAGCCTCGAACAGCCATTTAGTTCATGAGAGTGTTTTTCCCAGTTTTCCCTTGAAAGTACTTAAATTTTCTCTGTGCAGTGTTGTATATTTGTTAGTATTTTGTTCCTTCATCATGTTGAAGACAACGTAAGTACTGCCTCAATACCATACTCCTAGGATTTCAATCGTTTTTTCACATGCTTAAACATCGTGACATATTTTTCGGTTAAAATCGAAGATGCTTGGAAAATTTTGTCGTTTTTATCAAGGAATCAATTGAATTTTCTGAGAAAACTCCCTTCACTCACAAATTAGAGGCTCATTTCTTGGTATGCATTGCAATTGCAGGCGATTGAAGACACCGGCAAAGACGCCAAAATCTGCATACAAGTCCCGCCCAAATTCTGGGAGTAACAAGGGACAAAAAGACCCTGTTAGCGTCTACTGCCGCGTCCGGCCGATGCAGTGTGAGTCAGATCTGGCTTGCCTTAAGGTTACTTCATCCACCACAGTCCTCCTGACACCTCCAGAGATCGCAATAAACTACAGGGTGGGTGCCCTGAGGGAGACTCAGCACATCTTCAAACACGTCTTCGATGTGACGTCACTGCAGCGGGATGTGTACAATGTCGTGGCGCAGCCTCTGGTTGAGGGTCTGATTCGGGGCAGGAATGGACTGCTTTTCACCTACGGAGTCACAGGGAGTGGCAAGACTTACACAATGACTGGTGACATGCAAAATCAGGGCATCATGCCACGGTGCCTGGATGTTCTCTTCAAGACCATCAGTGACTACCAGACCAAAAAATTCATCTTCAAGCCAGATAGACTCAATGGATTTGAGATTCTCTCCGAGGCAGACGCAATGATCGAGAGACAGGCAGAATTGAATGCTAAATTTTCCAAAATTAAACGGTGAGTTTGCTCTACTTCTATTTCAGTCACAGCTTATGGATTCTGCTTAAAAGCCATAAATCCATAATCCGACTAGCACAATGAAGCAATTAGTGTGCAAATATTTTCAAAATAATATGTTTTAACCCTTTAAGGACGATAGGAGCACCGGTGTCCCATAAAGAAAATAATTTTTCCTAACTACAAAAAGTTATTTTTTTTCTTATGTTTGTTTGTACCTAATTGCAAAGTAGAATGTTTAACACTTTAAAACCCGAGTCAAAAAATCACGTAAAATACCAAATTGGCATAAAATGCCAGTGTAGATATTCTACACAAAAATCCAAATTTTCAAGTTTTTTGTTCCGTAAGACTTCTACAGCAGTTCGAGGACTCGTAAATTATTTTTTGAATAAATATTTTCCCAATTTTCTTGTCAATTTTATATAAATTTTGTGAAAATGGACAAAAAATGCCAAAGTGAAGTTTTACAGATTTTCGTAGAAAAAAGCCTTTTTCAATTGAATTTCCTTTTTCTTAGCAATTTGGTAAGGATCTCAGAACACATATCTATATATTTTCCTGTAAAATTTTCAAATTCTCATTAATTTGTGCTTTTTGTTTAATAAAATTTTATGTGAAGTTCCAATAGGAATTCGGAAAAGAAAAATAAAACGTAAAGTGAATTTTCACCTTTTTTTCTCTGTAGTACCACTTTACAATAATTTTAGGTCTTATATTATTAAATTTTTTATAATTATTTTTACATTTTCACGTATTTTTTAAGATTTTTTCGAATCGTGACAAAATTCAAAAAATGGTAACATTTTTTAGGTTATGTTTTACGCCAATTTGGTATTCTACGCCCATTTTTTGGTTTTTTCCCAATTTTTTAAATAATAAAAAAGTTATCAACTATTTTTTTGGACTAAACGAAAGCTAATTAAATTCTCTACACATTCGTGTTATCACTTTAGCATAATATTGAATAGAATTCCTACTATGAAGCTCCAAACATAAAATTGGAGTAAAATGCCACTTTGGGTTTTAAAGTGTTAAGGAATCTAGAATATTTTTGCAAGTCTCTAACTATTTGCTATATAGTAAATATTTAAGCTCAAAAATGGCGAATTTTTAAATTCCCAAAATCATAATTGATTATATTTATTTTTTATACTTCCAATTTTTTTTAAGCAAAACCCTTTTGGCAATAAAAACTACAATACTCATACGTAATATTTTTCATTAAAGCGAAAATTATTATTCATTGGTATTATCAGAAAAATTTCTTAAATTTTTGGGCTATTTTTGTCCCTATCATTCATAGAGGCGCAAAATATACCAAATCATATTCTGTTGGACTTTTCAAGATTAGATGAAAGACTTATCATTGATTATGTTTACCAGTTAAATTTTTATTAGTGATTTACAGTCGGTAAAAATTGTCTCGTCGTTAAAGGGTTAAGTCCATTGAAATTATTCTAATGCTGTTAGTTGGAATTCTTAATAATCTTACTTATTAGGCCTATTGGGCGATTCGCAAGGATGAGTTTTTAAGCTATGCATTTTTTTTTTTTTGTTTGAAAAAAATTATCTTTGATTTCTTAGCTATAGAATTGATAATCATAAACCTTATCTTCACTCCAAAATTATTCTAGCCATATCGAGTCTCGGGTCTATGAAGGAACCCTCCCAAAGGTCGGCCATTGCGTGATAACATGTCCATAATTTTCCTCCATTTTTACCAATTTTACTCTTCTGATTAAAAACTACGTTTTTGGGATTGTACGAAAATTCTTATGGAATTTTGTCAATATACAGTGGGACCTCGATAGAGTCTAATAATTATTATTTCCAGACCTGTTGACTCCATTAAATTCGATGACTCTATCGGAGTCCGAAAAAAATAATTTAAAACGGGAAATTTTGATATAAATGGGTATTATTTTATGTTTGTACTAGGTAATTGATAAATTTAACACGATAGTAGAATATTTTATTTAATTAATCTATAAATTCTACACACTGGCCCAAAAAAGTCGTATATTTGGGCAAAAGTTGGTGATTAAGAAATGATTTTACATAATGTTTTTATTATTAGTAAGTATCTTAAGTAAAAATTACTATCCACGTGATAATATTGAGGTCCATTCGCGATGTTACGGCATTATTACACTTGCACATTAAAATTTTAATATGATTCACATTAATTGTCGCTGGTGAGAGTCCAAATGTGTAATTTCTGTGTTTGAATCATTTCATATTCAAAATTTTATCTATTTTTTGATAAAAAGGTAAACTTGGCCCGCAAAATTTGATATAAATTGATTTATAACATTAATGCGAAAATTTAATGCGATTTTCTCTTTAATTTTTTAATGTGAAAAATATTTATGCTTTAGGTAAATTTAAACTTATTTTTGCAGGCCAAATCTACTTCTTTATCAATAAATAGAAAAACCCCAAATGTTAAGTGACTCAAAGACACAAATAACATATTTGGACGCTCACAAGAAACAATTAATGTGAATCACATTAAAATTTTAATGTGCAAGTGTGATAACGCCGTTAAGACAAGATAGAAAAGACAAGAGAATTTTCAATCGGTCAAAATGCTTAAAATCACGAAAAGAAAATTATTTTGTCGAAAATTGACTACACGGTTAATATACGAATTTTATCATAATATTGTTTTTCTTGTGTAAAAACGTTACATTGATACGTTAAACTTGACTCTTTCGGAGTCAATTTGCGTCCAAGTTGACTATCGGATTCCTTAGAGTAAAAAAATAGCTGTTGACTCTATCGAGGTTGCACTGTATTTATAAAAATGTCATTGATTCGATTAATTTCATTGAATCGTTCTTAATAATAGTTTTTTTTTTTAAGTTAAACTTTTAAAAACTGTGAAAAACGTAACCTATGGATGATAATAATAATATTCATGCTTATTTTATATGACTTCCATTTTTTTTTACCTTACCGAATTTGAGACTGAAAGTTTAGCCAAATTCATGAAGATCTTAAATTTTCTAAATAACAATGTTTTTTGGTTATTTTTTTTTTCAAAAACAATCAATCATTTTCTATTTATATCCAGTCCATTGCTTGATTACTTGATAAAAATATTACTTGATAAGAAACTTAAGCTGCAAGAAGGTTAAACCGCATGGCTATACTTTAAGTTTGATGGCTTTGTTAGACTAAAGGCCTCTACACAGTAGAGAAATTTATGTCCATATTGAAGTTTTTTCTACAAAAGCGTAAGGAATTTGCTTCAATATTATGGACATCAATTATTCTAGTGTACAGGGGCCATAAGGCAGAATAGTTGCAACATGCAAAAATATTAAATGATGAATAATTTTAACAGTAAAGATTCTGATCCCGAGATTGCCTCAAAAGCATCAACGAATGCATCAAGCTTGGAAGGGATCGACGAAGACAACATGTATGCAGTCTTCATAACATACGTTGAAGTGTACAATAACAGTGTGTATGATCTCCTGGAAGAAGGGAGCATTCAAAAGTAAGTTCAAAAATCATTTAATTTTTTTGATCAATTGAAAAGACAAAAATTACGGGAAAATTTTTTCACCAAGGACTCTGCAGAGCAAGATAATCCGGGAGGATGCTACACACAATATGTATGTTCATGGAGTGACTGAGGTGGAAGTGAAGTCAATGGAAGATGCCATCGAGGTGTTTCAGCTGGGACAGAAACGCAAACGAATGGGTCACACAATTCTCAATGCGGAATCCAGTCGAAGTCACTCTGTCTTTACTGTGCGTCTCGTGCAGGCACCAACAGATCGCGATGGGGAGTATGTGTTGCAAGACAGAAGGACAATTACTGTGAGTCAGCTGTCACTGGTGGATTTGGCCGGAAGTGAGAGAACCAATCGTACCAAAAACACAGGACAGCGTCTCAAGGAGGCAGGAAATATTAATAATTCCCTCATGACTCTACGTACATGCTTGGAGATCTTGAGGGAGAATCAAGCTAGTGGAGTGAATAAGATGGTACCGTATAGGGATTCCAAACTGACCCTCCTGTTTAAGAATTACTTTGACGGCGAGGGACAAGTGAAGATGATTGTTTGCATCAATCCACGAGCTGAGGATTATGATGAGACAGCGCAAGTGATGCGCTTTGCAGAGATGACTCAGGATGTTCAGATAGCCAGACAAGGTACCAAACTGGATATGGCTGGCTTGACACCCGGACGTCGTAAGGCGAACCAGTTGTTCAAGACAGCCGTTAACAAATTGGATATGGCTGGTGAATCTTATGCTCGGAACTTGGACATTGATTTGGGTATGGTGTACAGCTTGGGTCCCAATTTGCCGCGCATTCAACTCAATTCGCCGGACGCTGACAATCTCGTGCAGGATTTGGTTGGCATGTTGGAGCAGAGAATTGCCAAGAGGAGACTCCTACGGGAAGATTTGGCTGCAAGACGTAAGTATTGTACCTTTTTTTTCAATTCCACAGTTCCACAGGGTTGGGCGAATTTTTTACATTTTACATCATTTTTTGCATAGTAAAAAAAACTAACATGTGCTACATTTTTAACATGTAAAGTTAAAATGTAAAAATATTAAAATTGATTTATATGCATCAAATTTCATATTTAAATTTATGTTATTCACTGAATCAAACATTTCTCTGTAATCAGTAAAATATTTTGCGGTTTTTTGCTGTGGTTTCCGTTAGTGATCAATATTGTGAAAATCATTCAAATTAAGACTTATTTCCTTCTTTTTTCTTAACATTTTTTTTTTTTTTTTGATATTGCTATATACCTTGTCCAAAACATCACATTCCAGAAAACAATGTTCATGAAGAGAATCATTCTCTTCTTGCTAACACTGATTCTGTAGTAATGAATGTATGCAAAAATATTTTTTAAATGTTCTAGAAACCATCGTGCTTTGTTATTAAACTGAAACTAACGTATTAAACAAAAATTCATACTAAATATTACGATATTGTATCGATTTTAACAAAATCTGCACAAAATCCGAGTAAAGCAATCAAAATTGCTAAAGGTTTCGTTCGGAAGCTGTGACGATTTTATATTCAATTTTAACCGTCTTATGCTGAAGCTGTGCGCTTTTTACTTGTAATTTATTCTTTTTGTATTGGAGCTATGAGTGCATTACATACAAGTGAAATCATTTTATTTTTTGTGAGCAATTTGACCACAATATTAACCGTTTTATTCTGAACCAGTGTCGGTTCTGTGACAACTTTTTAGCTTAAGCTGTGCGGGTTTTATGCACAATTATGATCGTTTTTACTGAAGATTAATTTAAAAATATATATTGTGACTTTATTCTTTGCGTAGTTTGTTTCATCCCTTAAGAACATAAAATCCTTAATTTTTCCTGCATTTCTGGAGCTTTTATTGGCTTTTTCAATACACAAAAACAGCTAAATAATTCTTCATCAACTCTTCTATTTGAAAAACTTTCTTTTATCTTTAATTTCTGGTTAAATTGTGATAAAAAATATATAAAATATAGGTATCACTTTATTATATTTGCATTGCAATTATTACAAATATACCAAATAGCAGGTTCTTTTACGTTCAGGTTCTTTTATCAAATTTTCTTAAAAATAATCTATAATATATAATTACTATAAAAAATTATTAAAAGTATTTTCTTAGATTTTAAAAATTGATTGATCAAGTCATGTCATTTTCTTATTTACGAATAGTGAAAAAAATATATTATTAATATTATATAATATATTATTAATAATATTAATATTAATTTTAATTCTATTTTTCGTTAACGATAAAAAAAATTCAACATGTTGAGGATTTAATATAGAAAACGTTCTGAAATATCTATCTGCGAAAGAAGGACGAAGATCTTTTTAATTAGAAAAAAGAAACTTTTTTTTTTACCACAGAGAGTATGTTTTGTGCGTACAAAATCGTTGAATTACTTCACATCTATAGGTTTTCAAAACGAGATTTATTTCATGGTTTTCCCAAAAATGTTTCTTTGATATTTCTTATAAACAATATCAATATTGGTAACAGAAAATATTCAAAAGATTTAAAAATGCGTAATCTTGCTTTTTTACATTTTACATATTTTTTACATTTTTACATGTTTTTTATATGTAAAATGTAAAAAATATTTTTTACATTGTATGTAAAGGCATAACCCTGATCTCAAAAAAATCCATCAGTAAAACTGTCTACACGTGCAGGATTCTTCAAAATTCACAAAAAAGGAATCACATCTACCATAAGCCCATATGAACTACCTACTGATTTGCCTTTTTTTTAATTAAAGAAAATCAAAAATCCCATAAATCCATTGAAATCAAGGGGTGACGCATTCCCACTTTTACTGTGAAGGGTTTCGTGCGTGAATGTGAAAAGCCATTTTTGAATTTTTCAAGCTTCAAGAACCAATTTTAATGGATATCTCAGTTTTTTTTCGAAGCCATTTTCGGATTATTTAGATTTTGTAAAGCAATTTTTGGGTTATAATATTTCGCGATCCTTTCTATTAGCTCTATTGTTTATAATGATCAAAATCCAACAAGGAAGATAGGAATTATTGTTATTCAAATTTTCGGGTTTAGAAGATGCTTCAAGTTATGGCGTTGACAGACATGAGGATTAGCCGAGAGACGGCTTAGTGTAATTATACTGGAAATAATAGTTGAACCACATTTCTATCATATTCCACTAAGCCGTCTCTCGGCTTAAGTCGTAAGTGTGTCAAGGGCCTTAGGGTCATCAGTGAGGGCATCAGTGGATCAGTAACATAAATTACAGGCTTATTGTCAATAACTACAACAAGACTTAGTAAAAGGAGCACGGAAGAAGCACTTTCATTAAAAGATGGCGCCCCTAGGCAGTATATTTTTGGACTCGCGAATTCTTCAAATATAAAAATAGAGACAACTAATGTAGTTAGTTAGTTTAGTTATTCCCAGGGAGTTTTAAAACCCAACAAATTTCAGCGCCTGCACTGTAAGATACTGGTTGATGTAGTCGACCATTGACTGGGTTAACAATTGTCGAATAGACCGTACGCTGTACAAGTCAACTTAGAAAGTTACCAAAATAGCAAATTCCTTTGTATTTTGATTTTCAGAGAATCACTTCCGGATGCATCTTCTGCAGTCTGAGAAGCAAAATCTCATGCTGAGGACAGAAAATGCATCTGTGAGTGCTGTCTTGGGTCAGGAGCGCAACAAGATACAAGCACTGGAACAAAAAGTTGTCTCGTATGAGAGTTCAATTGATGATCTCAATCGTAAAGTGCGCGAACGTGATGAGAGAATCCGAGATTTGGAAACAAAGCTGCGTTCCACTGAACAGCAGTTGTCACAGAAGGAACTGGAGAAGGAGAAGCAACGCAAGAAGTTCAATACGAAGTTTGCTTATGAGAAGGAAGAGATGTCACGAGAATTGGAGTTGAAGCTGCGTGCTCAGAAGGATAAGATGAAGAATGAGATGCGTCTGAGAGATGAGAAATTGCGTCTGGTTAAGGGGATTATAGATTCGGATAATATTCCAGTGAGTGATAGGAATGTTGAGGATGTGGAAAATGCATCGACACCAACCAGTGGAATTGTATCAGCATCCACAGCTGGTCATACTCCTAGAGCACCCAGAGGAATGGTTGTGGCCAATATGAGACATCGTCGTTCCAAGTCAGCTGGAGATAGGTGGTTGGCTCATACGTCAACCATGCCAGTACCTTTGGGGACAATTCTGCAGCCGTATTTGCCGAATAGGAAGACAACGACGAAGCTGACGGAGCTCAAGGATGTGACCAAGTCCAATACATCCAAGTACTGCTTGATTTCACAGGGAGCTGATACGGATGGGGAACTGGAGACGCGTCTGTTCAAAGTGCGTCCACAGAAATTGTTTTATCGCATTTCCTTCTAAATTCTGTCTTTACAGGGTGACATCATACCCACAATGACAGGTGGGGCTCAGATTGTGTTGAATGATGTGGAGTGTCTCAGGCAAACGTCTCCGGTCAGTTCGCCGACCAGGAAGCGTAGAAGCTCGGAGTACAGGAGCGAATTGTCACCGCCGGAGATTAAGGCCAGATGCAGCACCGGCATCGAAGGGCACAATAGTCACAAGAAGGCAAGACTCTAAATTTATGCGTGAAATAACTCAAGTATTCTTATTAAACTTACAGATACATACTTAATTTTTATATCCCACTTCTGAAGTATAATTTTTATATCGCTGTTGCCTCTTTTGATGTGAATAAATCATCTTGTATTTGCAGTGAACTTTTTTATTGGCCTTTATTGAATTGATTTAATAAACTACAACTATAAATATTGTTCGCGTTCACCGCCGGCTTAGTTTGGTAACCAGCCCTCGAAGAAAGTTATAGAAAAGTTCTTTTATAGATTGTATAAAATTGGTTGAAAAATAAGCTCTCAAGAGCGATTTTTAATTTTTATCTTGAAAAATTTAAAATGAGGAATTGTATATTTCGCCTGTTCACGATCAAGACATATCCAAACTACCCCGTACATTCAAACACATTACGAGAGCACATCCATATAGAGTGCCAGTGTTAAAAGAATGCCCAGAATGAGCCTGAAACGATGAAACGATGAAGGACGAGAATAAGAGGACCGCTTGGTGCTGTTTAATTTACAACACAAATTTAATAAATATCTATAAGCAACCATTGTATTTGGATTATCATTGACTTTCTAAAAAGAGTGAGTGAACACACACATACAACGGACTCAGACTGGGGGACGGACTATCGTGCGTCCTCTTTAACCTGGCACTGGGGAAAGCGATCCGTGATTTCGGTGTGATCATGAGGGGGGTCATACTCAATCCTCTCGTTCAGTAATAACCTTCCCGATTTGAGAGCTCTCTCCGGTAGAGGTTTTTCCTTTACCGATTCGAAGGTATATGAGAGAGAACTTACCTAAAAACCCGTTGGAAGTTCGAACGTTTAAACCGACGAGTTACACAAAAATGAGAAAAGTATCTAAAAACGACATCTTTTGAGTGAAAGTGCAATTAAGACGTTCTGCCATCCTGAATTTCCACAAAACTACACAAAAATTCACTTTTCGCAGCAAATGCACACTGTTGTTGACATTGTCAACGACTCCTTCATATGAAGGAGTCGTTGACATTGTTGACGGAAGTGTCAAGAATATCGAAATTCGAAATGGCAGAACAATCAGCGCTAAGCGGCGAGTACGTGAACTTGCACTTTAGGCTTCCGGTAGATTTTCGAATGGGTTTGGCTTGGCTTTGGAGTGGCTTTGTCTCTTCGAAAGGTTATTACTGAACGGAGCCAATAAGTCTACGCAGCTCCTAGCTTATGCTGACGATATTGACATTATGGGGCGCAATCCCAGAGCTGTACAAGAGGCCTTTATCCAGATTGAACATGCGGCACGAAAACTGGGGTACAGATAAATGAAGGCAAAACAAAGTGCATGGTGGCCTCGTCAGCAGCAACTCCGGCAACATCCACGGAGAGCATCGGTCAAACAGGGTTCCCGATGCGGGACTACAACTTTGAAGTTGTCAACTCCTTCATGTACCCTGGGTCAACAATCACAGCCGACAACAACATCTCAATAGAAGTCCGCGCACGGCTGCTGAAAGCCAACAAAGCCTATTTCAGTCTATCAAGAGTTTTCCGGTCCAGAAACTTAAGCATAAACACTAAGCTACTGCTGTATAGGACTATGATCCTGCCAGTCCTCACATATTCGTCTGAGATGTGGGTCCTCAGCAAACAGAATCTCTCGACAGAATTCTCACATACAAGATCCACTGCAGTAATGTTAAAAACAAGGTGAAAACAAGAAATAACTTACTGCAAAAACTTGTTAACGCTCAGTGGGGAGCTCAGCAGAACCTGATGCGTACGTCTGCTCTTGCGCTATCATTTTCTGTAGCAGAGTACGCAGCTGAAGTATGGGAGAGATCTGCGCACGCCAAACAAGTTGACGTCGCTCTTAACGATACCACCCGTATAGTAACAGGGTGCCTAAAGGCCACTCCAGTGGACAAACTCTATCCCTTAGCAGGAATTGCTCCACCACAGGTGAGGAGACAAATCATCTCCAGTAGAGAGATGTACAAGGTTCTTTCCGAACCAAAGCATCTTCTCCACGGTACAAAAATACCAAGAGCAAGGCTGAAGTCTCGCAAGAGCTTTTGCCACTCTGTCAAACCACTTGATCAATCTCCAGAGGAGGCCAGACTTAATCTGTGGAAGGAAGTCTTTCCACCAGATTTTGTCGAACTAAGGGAAGGCCTTCCTCCTGGTGGTGACCAAGACTGAAAGACATGGAAGTCTCTCAATCGTTTGAGAAGCAGCGTATCGCGTTCGAGAGACAACAGGCAGCGATGGGGTTTCTCCAATTGTGACGTCCTTTGTGACTGTGGGGTGATCCACACCACCCCCCATTTGTGTGTTTGTCCGTTGTCCCCTGCCCCTTGTGGAGCAGAAGATTTGATGTCGGCAAGTCCGCTTGCCATTGACGTGACCCGTTTCTGGGCAAGACATACTTAATTTTTTTAAAGCCTGGATAGGATTAATAATAATAGCAAACAGATTTGCGAACTCTTAGCCGCGTTTGAGAGGAGGACTTTACGACGGATTTTTGGCCTCATATGTGAGGAGGGACGATTCCGGAGCCTATACAACCATGAGGTGTATGAGCGCTACCGAGAGGTAACTGTCGTGAAGCAAATACGCCTCAATAGGCTCCGGTGGGCTATTCATCTGGTTCGCAAGGATGAGGACGACCCAGCCTGGAAAGTCTTTAGGGGCGGACTCTATGCTTCGAGGGGACGAGGCCGACCCAGCCTCAAATGGACCGACGGCGTGGACCATGACGCCAGCTCATTAGGGGTGCGGAATTGGAGAACAGTGGCGCGTAACAGGCTCAAGTGGCGACGGGCCCTGAGTCAGGCCAAGACCAGTAATTGGTGGTAGCGCCGGTTAAATAAGTAAGAACACGCACATATCCATGTGATTTTAGAGTCCACTGACACTTCGTTTGCCGAAGCAACTAATTTGCATTCGAAAATATCGTAAGGGGTAAAAAAAAATGCCTGCAGAAAGAATGATCGCAGCGCCATGCAGATAAAGAAAATTGAGTCTTTACGGGACTACTTATAGATCCAAAGACAATGATATCGCGTATTTCGAAAACTAGATGATGCTTCTTTAACCCTTTAAGGACGATTGGGTCACCGGTGAGCCAAATTGAGCCCGATCACAAGTAGATTTTGATTCTCCAATAGTGTCTTGGATGAAAGGTAAATGGAACTCTATTTGCACAAAAAGTCGTTGAAGTTCGAAGAATTCAAATTCAATTTCGAATTTTCATACTAAATTTTCGAACAAGATGGGGAAAATTTATCAAATATCATACTAAAAATCTCGCAAAAGAGTTACTCAGTGATTATAGAGTGATTAAATACTGGGGCAAGAATAGTAAGCGTCGTTGTTCTGTTTTTTTCCTCACAACAATGTGAAGACCATCACATTTTGACACTTGAGCACTTCGAAATTCGAACAGGATGTACCTGATCCACCTTGCGGAATTATCAAGAAGTAAGAAAGTCTCTTTTTTGGATCTTCAAATAGATTTTCGAATTTTTCAAGATCTACTTCTGTACGGAAAGATTGTGTTTTACTTTGAGAGGTCAGAAAAAATGATTTTTTTTGACCCCGAATTTTCGATCCTCTCGTCCTTAATGGGTTAAATTCTAGTATGTTGTAGCTCAGGATAATGTCCTAGATACACTTACGACTTAAGCCGAGAGACGACTTAGTGGAAAATGATGGAAATCTAGTTAAACTATTATTTCTAATATAATTACGCTAAGCCGTCTCTCGGCTAATCCTCAGGTCTATCAAGGCCCTAACACCTTTCCAACGATGGATCGCAATCTTTCCTTGATGTTCCTTGACCTGGGCTATAAACGCTATAAATAAAAAATAACGTGACCGTTTTATATTTTCGGTGTTTATGTTGCGATTTCGATGAAATTTTAGTATATTGTATCTGAGATCGAGACCTTTCTGACAATCGATTGCATCCGCCCCCACTCCACCTCCATGTACCCTGACTCTTACTTTATCACAATTAAGCATCACGAGTTGAAGGCATTCCGAGGCGCTTGTAAAGAATCTCAACTGCATTAAGCTCATATGGGTTTACTCTAATTTTTGATGAGGATAGACAGAGGCAAGAGTAGACAAATAGAAAAACTTTGTAGACCAGAGTTGATATCTTTTACCGTTTGACCTCTGACTTATAATTACAATAATTACATAATGATTTAACAATAATTCAGAAGCTCGTTAATGGGCTGTTTTCCTCTAAATTTAGTCGCTATTGTAGAGTAGAGAGAGGTAATCAAAAGAGCTAAATTAGACAATATACTTCTCAAGATATTTATTTATTATATTTAAAAGATGATGTAAATGCGGGGAGTCGTGTTGTGATAAGGCTTCGAAGGAAAGAATTTTATTTTTTTTGTGCCGGCATTCGATGTGACCACCGTTAATTCAAGTCTTGATTTACAAATTTTGTTCATAGATGGCCATGTATGTCATAATTTCGCCGGCGAAGTGTATTTAAAAAAAGGTCCGTTTTCCAAGTAAGACTTCAGGCAACCTGTGCAATTTTCTGCGAATTTTAGTAAAACAATTTTCTCATTAGAGTTATTTAAATAGATTTCTATAAAAATGTTCTGGAAAATCCGCTTTAAACATGAAAATTTCACCTTTAATCCCGCGTGAAGAACAACCGGTTTAATCATCTGATCGTAATTGCGTAAAGTTGTCAGCCCTGCTTCTCCAGTTGTGAATTCTTGCCGTAGAATATTGCATATTTTCTTCTTTTTCTCCCTTTATTTCCCTGTGAATTCAGTTTTTCCACCTTGTGAGTGTCTTCTTTTGTACCCTGAAACCTTATTTTGCAGTAATGGCATTCAGAATGTCAAGGGTAAGAGCGCTGTTGTGTAATCAATCTTCCTTCACTTTTTGCCTCATGAAATGTCTCTTTTACAGTTCTTCCCATCCGGGAAGCGATTCTTCAGCACCAAGCTGAATGATGTGGTCATTGTGGCTGCAACAAGAACCCCCATGGGCAGCTTTCAGAGTGCCCTAGCTCCACTGAGTGCCAGTCAGCTGGGTGCTCAGGCTATTGAGGGGGCGGTCAAACAGGCAGGGATTGCAAAGGAGGATGTGGGGGAAGTTATTATGGGCAATGTGGTAAGTGCTGGAATGGGTCAGGCTCCAGCCAGGCAAGCAGCTATCTTTGCTGGTCTCCCAAAGTCCACAATTTGCACGACAGTCAACAAAGTCTGCTCTTCCGGACTGAAGAGTGTCATGATGGCTGCTCAGACCCTCTCCCTCGGCCAGGCAGAAGTCATCGTTGCCGGTGGCATGGAATCAATGTCCAATGTCCCCTACTACATGAAAAGAGGTAAGTCTGAGGAGACATTTTAAGCATTAGCAGCAGTTGCTAGGAACTAAGAAACGCACAAGATCAAGGTGAATCAGTGACAGTCTTTATGAAAAAATTTGCATGATGGGAATTGTTACGTAATTAATCACCGTAAAGTTGTTTTCTTGTTAGTCGCAGTGGAATCTTATCAATGTAAGTGGATTATTAATAATTTGTTTCTGAGGGAGTTTAAATCAGTTGTCTCTTACGGATTTTACTGATGAATATTTTCTGATTTTATTACAAGGATCATGAAGAATATTTTGAATAATTCAACAATGTTCTGATTAAAGTCGTAGCAGTGATTCAAGGTCTATTTAAATTTACCTCATTGACAATAAAAATCAATTTCATTCAAAGTTTAAATGATTTAACAATTTTTTTTCTTCTTTTACGTGAACAGAAGAAAAGCGCATTATTTATTTTATAACAGACTTATATCTAAAATAATAATAAAAGGGATAATTAGAATTATTCTAAATCGATTCAAAATAGTATTTAATGAGGTCGCAGTAGATATATTTAAAGGCAGTCCAAAATGTGTTTTTACATCTATGCACGTCAGTGACCTTGAATGATTCCTTATTACAATTTTTCAAGGTCGAGAATCGAAAAGTTTTAGAGAGATTATTTATAAAGCGATAAGGACAAATTTAAACCCAATTGAAAGGTCTTTGAATATTTCATCAATTTATTACATATTATTTGTCAATATTAATATCGATTGATGTTGAAAATCTATACAGGATCTTCTGTACAAATGAGGCTAAAACCAGTATAATTATTAATCGTGTCGAGGCCTAAAATTAAGTTTGTCTTGCCCAAAAACAGGCCATGGCAATGGCAAGCGGTATTCGCGTGTTCTTTCGACACTCAATTTAACCCTTTAAGGACGATTGGATCACCGGTGACCCAAAAATGAAATTTTTCCTACGGCCATTGTTCAGGATGAACATGAGTATGGAATAATTAAGAATATTTGATTAAACTATTCTTGTAAAACCTCACTTCAAGCACTTATGGTGTAGGGAAAATTATTATTTAATTTAAATTTATTTATTTATTTTATTATTAAATCCTTAGACATCCTGTGAGAAAAACAAATCATTTAGGTTCAGAGTACAACCTTTAGTTTGTACTTCCTCGTAGGAGGCTAAAATTTAACACTTCAAAACCCATTGCTGACTGATTAGTGATTGCAATACCCAAGGATGGGGTATGCTATCTCCCTTACCACAAGGACTAAAGGGACGAAATTAGTCCCAACATATTTTCTAGATCCTTAACTAATAGACCAATAAGGTCTAGTCCTTTAAGGACCTCTAATTTTCTCAATAAACCAAAATTACTTTATACAAATTTGTTCTTGAAAAACTGAAATTTCATTAATATTTGAATTGCAAGTTCAAGGACTTCTAGAATGAATCTTGGAATCAAATTTACACCAAACTACTTTCAGGACACTTAATTCCAAGGATTCATTCATAGAATCCTAATTTAGTTTATAGTTTACTTAATATTAGAGAAAAAAGATGAAGTGTTTTTCTTCATCATTAAAGAACAATAGCAAAATTGCACATTTTTAAACTCAAATTTAAGGTATTTAGAAAGGTGAAATGGAAGTTTAATAATTAGCAAACTATTTTTGAACTATTCAAAATTATATTTGCTAAATCAAAATTGTAAATTAATCAATAGTTTACGAACTATTGAAGATTTAAAATGTCTTGATTTCCCCGAATTTCCCATCAATAAGTGGGTCACCCGGCAATAGAGAAAGACGACACCGGGAAAAACAACAATTCGCGATTCGCGCAATCAGTCAGCAATTTTCTGTGAAGACATAATATAGGGCATAAGAAAATTGCAAAATTAGGTTAAATAATTAGGAAATTAATATTTTTAGGACAGTGCTTGAAGTGGGAATTAGCATTTAGTATATAAGATGTAAAATTTGAAATAATAAATCAGATTAAAGCCTACAGTCATTGAGAGTTCCAGTTTTTCTCAACAGCAGCAGCAAAGTACGGCGGCACTACATATAAAGAGTAAGTGCCTTAAATTGCAGGGCTTCCTTCTCAAGTTCCAGGGCCTATCAGATCGGCGGCACTTGCGTGCCCATATAATCAGCGGCCCAGCTCCAATTGCCTCCAGTGGCAATTTAGAGTCGGCTTTCAGAGAGATTCCTAGTGAATCTTCTGCTGAGATCCTGTACTGAGGCTTACCACAGCCGAGTTGCGTGCAGATTTATCTGCCTTCCCCAGAGAGGAAACTGATTGTTGCCCATAACAGGTGGCATTTCTGCCTAAGACCTGAGGCTCTTTAGCCAACCATTAGGGGCTGTCGAGAGACGCCGGGGACAACTCAGCCAGGATCCGCAGACCAGGAAGCTCCTGGAAGCCACTCGAAGAGCAGGGAATTATTCTGAGCTATTCGGAATAATTTCCTCCTCTAGCCTGAGCTCTGCTCAAGGCGGAGCTTGGACAGCCATAAACAGTTGTGTTTTGCTCTAAAAAGTCAGAAAAAAACAATTTTTTCTGACCTTCAATTTTTGACTTTCTCGTCCTTAAAGGGTTAAACCTCGTGGTGAAAGGATCAGTCAGTTCCCGGGGACTCCAGGAGCACCATTTTAGTTCCGATTAAGGCCCTAAATACGCGTGGAGGTTCCTTCTTTGCTCCTCAGCAAGGAAACCAATGATAAGCCCAGATAAGTTTATGGTAGCTGAGATTCTTTACAGGTGACCTCGAAATGCGTGCATCCTGAAGTGCATGCAACTTCGAGATGCACTTCGAGAAAAAAGAGAAGAGATGCACGCAACTCGGAATGCGTGAAAATTCGATTGTCAGTTGAATTTTGGGGGTTAACTATATTTTTGGGTAATAAAAGTCCAACATTTCGAGTTCCACATATATGCTCTATCCAGTGGAATCATATAGGGGAAAGTGACCATGCTTGATACGATCCAAGCTTGATAATAACTATTTTTTGCTTGTGTTAATCAATAGTTGTGACTCTTCGCAATATATTTTAATAGCTGGTCCTAAGTCTCACACTTCTTGAAAAAATTAGGAACCTAGCTCTTTTTTCCTAGTTTCAGGAAGCAAAAATCAAAAATAGGTCCAAAACTGTAATTTCAATACATGATATTTCATAAGTTTTTCTTAATTAATGTCGCTGTTCAGGAAAACTACTATCATAGGCACATAGAGGGTTCATCAGTATTAATATTTATGTAAAAATATTTTTACTTGGGAACACTGTTTTTGTGGGTGGTGACAAATTCATAAATTCTACCTGTGTCCATCCTATATTTTAAGAAGGGTCCATGAATGATAATTTAAATGTGGTAACTCTATCATTTGGTGTGATTCTTTCATAATTACACCTATTGTAATCCTCCAATTTTATCGACAATTGACATAACCTTCAACCCTGTAGCCTGAATTTTAAGGTTGCAGAGTGACATTTTCATGGACTCAAAGTGAAAAAATGGTTTTCGCTAGTGCCCTAATGTCATAAAAACATGGCTTAGAAAAAATTACATAAAAGTGATTTTAAAACTAAAAACCAGTCGTACAAACGATTTAAGCAGATAGATTAGAGTTCCGTCTAAATATTGATGTGCAATTTTTTGCATCCGGTGAAATTTTTACAGTGAAAATGGGCCTCCGATTTGTCGAATCAATTATTATACAGGAAGGCCCCGGACCCAACTTGTATAAAAATCGCTACTGAATTTCCATTTTCTTCTTGAGGAAAATCTAAGGATTTCCAAGAACTATTTGAGGTTGGATTATGAACCTAATAAGTGAGACATTTTTTTATCATAGTGGAAGAAACGCTTCGGTTTGTGAGGTAATCAGAAAATAATCACAAACCTTGGAAATCATTTTACAGTATAAAGCATGGTCACTTTCCCCTACAAACAATCTTTAAAATTTGTAAGTGAAAATAAGAAAATATTATGAAATTTAGTTTTTGAAGCCGTCTCCTGAAAAATGCTGAAATCTGACATCGGACATTGTAATATTCAATGTGCGATATCATATAATTTGTCGTAACTTCCATTTTTGGGGAAGTTACGACAAATTTCCATACAAAATTTTCAGTAATCAGCATTTTCCGTAACTTCTTTTGCTCATTTGCGTAGCTTGTAATTTGCACCAAAATTGTAATATTTCTCAACAAAACGTTCACAAACTCTTCCAAATATTCAAAGACAGTGCGAATAATGCAACATTAAATCATTTTAATTCAATATTTTTGTGAGAAAAAAGTGTGAAAAAGTTCCTGCCCACCTGTCATTAATTCAAAACAAAACAAGCGACGGGGCGCACAAAATTTATGAAATAAAAGTTTTAGGGACAGGGATAACAGTATATAATTGACTAATTTAGTCATATAGGGAGCATCTAAACGGGGGGATTTTATTTCGAAACCGCCATTTTGACACAAAAGTCCCCCTTTGAGCTTTAGATCAGTGCATTTTTGCCTATCTTTTGGCGCTTAAAATCTCCCTCTTCCAAAGCTCCATTTGCTTATGTTCGAATATTTTGACATTTCAAGCGATTTTAAATCTTTTTTTTGTTTTTCAAGAGATGTTTTTCTCGTGAACAATTTCCAATGTTATCAAAAGTCGATAAGCAGGTAAAATAGGGACACGGTATCGATCACTCTTCTGAATGTATCGTTTAATCTTTATTAGAATATGATCAAATTGTTAAATAGACATCCTTAAATAGAAATAAAGAAATAGTTAAATAGAATAAAGTTGATTTATAGAAAAATAAAAACTTAGGATATTTTCTTAATTTAGCAACAATATTGGCATAAAATCCAGTGGTAGGACGGTTTTGATATAGAAAAAGGGTGCCCCATCTCCTCTTCCTTATAAAGTGTTCGTCACTAGGCATAAATATTAACTTACCACTCTTTAACAAATTCTTTGATTGTAAAACACTACTGTGTGATTGACGTTCGAAACGTTTCGAAATAAAATTGAAAGTCTTTCAGACTATCTATTTTAGTCAGAGCACACTTGGAGAATTTATAACAGAGGAAGGAGAAAATTTATCTCAGGAATGAACCACTAGGGGAGATTTCCCGAGACCCACCGGTGCATAGCACAGTGGGGTGCATTTCGAAATCCTCCCGTATAGAAGACGCCATAAAGGCGCTTATTATCACTGGAATAATTCAAATTGATATAATGCATTTTAGAAAATTTTCATAACTTCCAAGATCTCCATACATTGGATGTTACGGTTTTATAAACGATGGAAGTTACGATAAAATCTTATTGTGTTTCTTGTGAGATATATCATAGCTTTTTTAAATAATTTTATTTAGATTTTCTCTAGTTAACTTGCAGTTTATTAGAGTGCAACTTTTATTATTTTGACTCAAAAGTGTATCGCATTCGGGGCTCATTTTTAAGAGGAATAAAATTGAACTGAAAATATCGTTTCCTGAAAAGTTGTCAAAAGGAAGTTACGACAAATGCTGATTTAACTGACGAATTTCTTTACCATTTTTTTTATTTTTTGTCCTAACCAAAGTAAAATATTTTAATGGTCAAAATGGAATGTTTCACTGATACACAAATGTTTTTGCCTTTAAATATTTGTAAATTGTTCGATTCATAAGCAACTTAAACCCGATTTAGATTTATCAGAAATTTAAAAAACCTTCCCAATGAATTCAAAAATATCCAAATCGGCTGAGACATACACTTTTTAGTGCTGTCTTTCACATTGACCTTGAAAAAACGCTAGAAGGAATAATTCATGGTCATTGCCGTATATTTGCGAAAACTAGATACAGTAGACTCTCGCTCAATCGGCTTTTTCTCAATCGGGCGAATAATTTTGTTGAAAATTTTCACGTTTAATTATGAAGCTAATTTTCTGAAATTCGCTGTAGTTCTTCCTATTTTATCGTGGTTCTTTATAATTGAGCGCTTTTTGTGGAATTTACAAAGGCTTTGACGTCCAAATCTATCTATAAACCGGACGACATTTTGCCCCAAATGCCCAATTTTAGAGAGAGTCTACTGTAATCTTCAAAATATATTGCAAAATGAATTCGAAATGTCCCGAAGACCCTAATGCCGGCTTCAGACTGGAGGTTTAGCCCAGTTCTCGAAGGTCTCAAAAATCTTAATAACAAGCAATAATAATCCTAAATAACAATTTCCTAAAAAATCATACATGATGAGGAACTAGAGAAGTTAAGCCAGTTAGCTAAGCCTTAGGTCTGAAGCCCGTATAAGGGCACTAAGTCGTTATCGCTAACTGTTCAGTCTCTAACTTCTTTAACCCTCGTGACAGAATATTACACACTATTCTTTCCTTGTGCCTCTCAGGAGACACTCCCTATGGGGGCATCAAACTGATTGACGGGATTGTGCACGATGGCTTGTGGGATGTGTACAATCCACCCCCCTATCAATACCGTTATTTTAGCAAATTCTCTATAGGGAATTCAAATATCCAGCGTATAAGCGGCGCGAGCGGTTTCGCGGAGAACTACAAGCGAAGTACTAGCGAATCTAGCGGCAAAACCCGCAAACCTCTTTTGACAGCTCCCACGTGAATAAATTCCTTCGAATGTGCTTACGCGGTTATTGTGGAAAAACTCCGGAAAATATTCAATAAAGTGCAGTGGCAAAGTGTACAAAGACTCTGTAGAGCATATCTCAGCTATCTGAGTAGTGAAAAGTGAGAGACATGAAGTGTGTGGTGAAAAATTGTGGAAACACCCGCCATCGGAATCCTCTTCGTGTAACATTCCACAGGTAAATATAGGCACATTTCTTTCTCCATATGATCAGTGATTTATGTTTTTATCACCAATGGAAAGCTCATTAAATTAGAGATTTTATGACTTTAGAACTATAAATTGCTGATCTTTTAATAATGAAGAAAAATTCATGGGAAAATTGTAAAATTTTTCTGAGCAACATTTTTGCCGGCTATGCCAGGGATGAATCAGGGGAACATCTCTCGCCAAAATCTTACTTTTTTCATTGAAATTATTATTAAAAAAAAAACATGTTTTATCAAAAAAATTAATCGTTCTGCTTGTAATAAAGGAGATTGTTAACGTGGTCTAACCGAGCGTTTGCAAATTAGACTTGTAGAGAAAGTAAGGGATTATAAATTATAAATTTTTTTTATTTAATTGCACAATTCATTAAATTGATTAAATTGAGTTTAAATACAGTATAATGGAAGTGATATAAGAAATAAGTATACTCATGAACCCTATTTTTACCAGTTTTTCTAATTTTGTTTTTTTGCAAAAAAAATTCTAGATTTCCGAGAAATCCCCAAACTCAAAAAGTCTGGGCTAATCGCCTTAAGCTCTCAGCTGCAGACGTGCATGATAAATACGTATGCAGCCTTCACTTCAAACCAGAAGATATAAAACTGACAAATGTCCGCAAGCAGGGCTTCAAATACCGCCACTGCTTGGATCCAGCCGCTCTTCCAATAGTAAGTAATATTTTTTCTTAATGCAGGGTTACAAGTCACAGAAATGATAAAATAGTTTAAGGTTAGTACAATGCGACTCTAGCAGTGACAACTAATTATTTCCAGCTCTGTTGACACTATTGGATTCATTGCCAACTTTGATATAAAGCAATTTAAAAAATAAAGTGATATTTTATGTTTGCACTACATCTTTGATAGTTTCAACACAGTAACTTTATACACCATTTAATTAATCCATAAATTCTATTAATAATAATAATAATAAGGATCAGTGTAAGTCGCTCATTTTTTGGACTTTCGTTGGTCCAATCTAAAAAGTAATCGATATGTTATTGACATGGTGTTTTCATTTGCTTTTCGCTCATTACTTTATGGAATTGTACAAATGAACAGTAAAATATTAAATTTGGTCAGCAAAAAATCTAAGTGAAAGATATTCATCTGCAACCATATTAGATGTTAATTATATTAATTAGACTATGCTTTTAATAGATTTTGGATTTAATTAAACTTAAATTGAATATTTTACTGGCCAAATTTAATTATTACTTCTCGTTTGTTTTTGAACCAAATTCTATAGGAGAGTTAAACTTAAAAAAAACAAATATATTAAATTAAATTACCACTTTCTCTAAAATTGTCCTTTATTACATAAATTTATGATCGTTTATTATTTATACTTTTTAAAGCAATAAATTCTTTAAAAAGTTTGAATAAATTTAGGAAAAGTTTCTTCTCTGTACTACTCAAAAAATCTGTAATTCTATACGTTAGTTATTTTCTATTTATATATCAAGTTTGTATATTTTTCCTTTTTCTAAATGTTCCAATATTATTCACTTTTAATTAAAAGTATATGTCTATTAAAATTACAACGTAACTCTTTCAGAACGAGAAGATATTTGCGAAAAAAGTAACTTCAAAACACAATTTTTTGCTGTTTAAAATCTAAAAAGATTTTCCATCCATTTGTACTTAATATAAAGCACTCATAGTTTCCTCAAATATTTTTTCTTTGTAATATTTATATACATATCCCTCGAGTTTGCCCCAATCCGAATTTGCAATGAAGGAATCACACCTCTATAAGTTAATCTAATTTTATCATTGATTTTACTTTTGATATGTTTAATGATTCTTAATAACCATTTCTTAAGGCGAAAGTTTATGAGCATTCTAGGGAGTATACATCTTGACTTTAATTGGTGAGCTATTTTAGGTTTGTTTCAAAAGAATTGGAATTTTTTGTCAAATCTTTTCTATCACATTTACTGTGATTACAAAGTTTCTATTCATTTAAAATTACTTTTGTCCATTAAGTTCTTGTTTTACTGACATATCTTCTGAAAATAAATGTACATAAACGTAGTAAATGTAAATTTAAATACTGCAAAACTGTGTTTTTGATGCGTTCTTTGATACGTGGTAATTGTTAAAAGGTTAACTAGTTCCAACCAGTTATGAATTAGTTTTTACCGATTATGAACCGATTATTTGTTTTTATTCGAAATTCAATTGTAAGCTTTGTAAGCGACCTTTTGATGGTTTAATAAATTAGTTTAAATCGGTAAATGATGCCAAAGTTTTTTTTTTACGTAAAACATCTAGATCACTAGTTCGAGAATTTCCCAAAACATGTCTTCCTTTTAATTTCAACTTTTCCTTTATACATGAATGTGACTGTCAGATATGAATATCCTGAATATCACCGTGACATTAAAGTAATTTGAACCCTGTATCAAGCGATTACTATAATAAATATCAAAAATTTCAAGAACTTATAATTTATTGGCTTCATAATTCAGGAAACACCTTTAGTTAATATTACATTTCTGTATCAAAACTATTTCTAATATATAATGACCCAGTTGAGGTTATGACTTGGAGGTAAAAAGTGCCATTGAGTCAATTTTATCTATTTCGGTCTTATGCTTGAGGATTAAAAACTTAGTTGGGAACCTAGTATAGAGGGTTATTAAAATTGTCAATGCAATACCTTGTGCAATGAAATAGCCTAAAATAAATTTTATATAGGACTTGACGGCTACGCATGAGGATATTGATGTACCTCTGGTATCAAATGATGACACGGAAATGTCCACCCCGCTTGTTGGATCAGAGATTGCTCACAACACTAACTTCTGTGAAAGGCAGGACTTAGAAGAAAATTTGATGGTTCAAAATCTTAATAAAAGTGTCGGCAATGAACCAGAAACCCGTACCATGAATATGGAATCAGAGGTGTTAGTCGTCAACGACTACGATTATGATGATGATTCTGAAATTGAATGGTTGATTGATCCTCACACTGATGATGACATGTCTGACGAATGGAGAGTTGACAGAGATTTGCAAATATCGTCCATAGAGACAGAGCCCCAACCACCACATTCAGAGGCTGCAATTAGGGAATTAAAAGCTGAAATACAAAAGTTGCAAGAGGAAGTGATGGTTTTGAAAAAAAAGAATCAGGCTCTTAATATGAAGATAAGACGACGCGATGAAAAAATCTCCAAATTGCAATCGTCTTCCTGCAAATCCACTGTCAATGTATGTGAGCGTTGCAACACATCTTTTTCTCTGGAATCCTTAAGTGGGGTTATCCGCCAAATTGTTGAACGCATTTTGGCAAGAGGGGAAAGAGAATTCTTCAACGAAAAGTATGAAGAGGAATTGAAATTCTTTGCCGTTCAGTTGCACTTCATTTCTCCCAAAGCGTACCGCTTTTTGAGGAGTGAGCTGGAGAATATTTTGCCCAGCGAAATTACCATTTTGAGGTGGCTAAGGGTAATAGATTGTCAACCTGGATTTTCGGACGAAGCCCTTACATCTCTTCACAACTATGTGGCTAGCCAAAACCGACTCGTGTGGTGCCAGTTGCTCTTTGATGAAATGTACATCCATCGCCATATCGACATCATCGGCGGTAAGGTGTATGGATTTCCATTTCTAGGAAATACCTGCGAAGGGAATAGTGAAGCCACGATCAATGATGGTGATAATGGCGAGGCGACTCAGGTGCTGGTTTTTATGCTAGTGTCCATCGACATGCAATGGAAGATCCCAATAGGATACTTCCCAATTAGCAAAATGGCAGCTCCTGAAAAATCTCAGCTCATTTATGAAGCCATAACTCTGTCCGAGAAAACCGGCGTTAAAGTTTTGGGCATTACCTTTGACGGTGCTCCGGTAAACCTGAGTGCAGTAAAGAAACTGGGTTGCGACCTTGGGAAAGACGACGGCGAATGTTACACCATTAACCATGGAGTTGGTTGTACTACGAGAGAAATATTCGTGCATCCGGACCCGTGCCACATGGTGAAGATGATTCGCAATCACTTTGCTAATCACCAGCTTGTGGACGGGGATGGTCAAGAAATTAAGTTCGAGTATGTACGCCTCCTCCATGAATATCAGCAGAACAGTGGTGCCGGCACTCGTCTTAAAGGAAATAAGCTGACAGACAGTCACGTCGCATTTTCCCAAAATTCTATGAATGTCGAACTAGCTGCACAGGTGCTAAGTAAATCAGTCGCAGATGCGATTGATTATTGCAGGGTTGAACTGCGTTTGAGTAAGTTTGAAGGCAGTGAAGCCACCTCCAAATTTCTGCGAATTTGCAATGGAGCGTTCGACGTTCTCAATACGCAGAACTGCACGCACAAAGGGTAAAATTTTATTTCTACTTAAATAACTTTTAAGTAACTCAGGAGAGAAATGATAACTTTAGCTCTCGCTAGTATCGATTCGACACTATCGAATTTCTAGTATCATTATGTGAAGTAAATTTCACTTGAAAAATACATATCAATAGCTCTAGAGGTGTTGATGAATTAGTGGCTAATCGACACTATCGACAAAAATGCAAGTGATTACCTCGATCGCCTATAATAGACACTCGACACTAGCTATTCATCGACATGCGACAGTTATCATTTCACCCAGGGTTGTCATTAGTATTTATTGGGTTCTAAATCATTTGACTTTTTGTAAACAATTATATATGAAATTTTTCCTAAAAATCATTTACAGGTACAAGGCGCCTATCGTGGATGGGAACTGCGAAGAAATCACAAAATTTTGTGAAGAAGCAGTCTCATATTTTACAGATTTGCATGTCTGGACCCACGATAAAGGACGAAAAACACAGAAATTGCAGCCAATCTCGAATTCCCAAATAAAGACTGGGTTTATCGGGTTGCGGGCCTGCTTGAGAAATCTCCCGGCTATCAGCATAAAAATGAGGGAATTTACCCAGGGAGGGTTTCTCACATATCCGCTACTCCAGGACCACCTTGAGTTCTTTTTTGGAGAAATACGAACAAAGCTTGGCTGCAATACGAATCCCACGATCTACCAATTTCGCGCCATCCTGAAGCGGCTTTTGACATGTGTGCAGATGGGAAATCTGCTGGATAACACCAACTGTAAAACACAGTCAGGAGTTATCCCAACTCTGCATGTTGAGGCCGAGATGAAGGTATGCACTTGTTTTAATGCCTCAACTTTTTGTGAAATATTTGTTTTGTTGTTCCAACCTAATCATGAAGGCAATATTATTTATGTATTACTAATTAAATCTTTATCGGCATTTTTACTAATTGTAAGCTCTTATTATTATATACTACCAACGTTCATAAATGCTAGTGAGTAAAAAGAGTATACTTTATCAGCCCCTCACGGTGATTGAAAATTGACGTTTCACTTCTTTAAAGTGCGTAGCTTGTGCCATTAAATTTTCTCTTCTCTCTTTCCTCATCATGCATTCTTTAAATTTTTCTCATATCACAAGTTTTTCTAGGTTAGTACAATTATCTGTATATAAAGATATAGTTTTGGAACAATAAAGTACTCCTCAAATCAAACCGTTTCCATTAAAATGATGTTCAAACTATTCCTTTTAAGTTGCTTTCATATTAGAGGCCATGCCAGTTTTTTATATATTATTTACATTTTAAACAACCTGAAGCGATTTGGTCCTATAGCCTTGTTTTGTACTGAAATATGCGTAATCAAGTTATTTAAAAGCTTTTTTTAACGCGAATAGGTTGAGCGCAATGGTCAATCTGAGCCGTACGATGTCGATCTAGAACCCATTGCTGAACCTTCCGATGAAGACGTCTTTGGGGAAGAGGTGCTCGCAGTTCATCTTACAGCAGATATGTTGGTATCCAAAGTGAAATTGGACTGTGAAGTTTGTGTCAGCTTTCGTGAAACGAATTCTTTATTCGTCATAAAACTCCTCGATGATGTATGTGCTTTTGGAAACAAATATTTTTGCCAGAGAGTGAAGCAAATTGGCCAAGCCCATTTCCTGAAGACATACAAGGAGGACGCTTGTGTTACCTACATAATGCAAAGTTTCAAGAACTACCCCACTACACAAAATCTGACACACTTCATCGAGCAAGACACACACTTCTTGAGATTCCTTGAACCTGCTGTAAAATTATTCGCAGAGAAAAGAGTGCGAGAGGAGTTGCGGTTTTTCAATTCCAAAATATCTGAACGACAGAAACTCCATAGACTTACTCACTTTAAAGGATTTTAAATCCGAAAGATGAGTATGTGAGATTGTATGGGAGTATGTGAGTATGTGAGTATGGGAAATTGCAAGATTTTAAAACAGGAACTTCACTTTGGAGAACCACCTCACTTCATGGATATTTTCAATGAAAATAGTGTGATTGCTTTACAATATCTCATCTTTGACCGAAAGAAACAATCAGAAATACTTAAAAGTGATATTTTCTCTTCTATCATGTCACGATAAAGAGCCATTCTTTGGATCTAGTGGTAACACGTGATGAAAATGGATTTTACGCTATAACATGCGACGCAAAAGATCCTCGTGAGAAATGCTTTATACTGAGAAATTTTTTGTGAAGAAACCCTGCCGTGGCGTCGTTTTGGAAAATATTGAGAAAAAGTAGCCAAAGTTCACCATAAAGACTATCAGTGCTACCGTGGCTACTGTACCTGCTGGTGCGGAGATTGCGGAAGTTCTTTGAAGCTGCTGTAGTACGAGTCTACACACTACTAGCACTACAAGAAGAAGAATGTGTCTGGTCCATCCCCAAGGGAGTCGGTTAGATGTAAGGTATTTGCACATTTCCCTGACAATGGCTGAACGTGCTTGGACGTATGGGATGCAGTAGTTCGGGTTGAAGGTTAATGCCATCAACCTCCAAGTGCGGATGGGTTTAAACGGTAAGGACTGGGATGGATGGGCACTTTTTTTTAGAGCTGTCGCTCTAGAAGAGTTCTATTGAGTATCTGAATAGAGCTCAGTTGATGTATTATAATATGGGAGATGCTTTTCAGAATAACGAGTAGTTCCAAACAGCCTTTGACTCAAAAGTGGCTTTTCTTCCCCTCTCAATTCTGTCTGGCATATTCCCACAGCAATTGTAACAATGATATTGTAACAAGTAACATACAGCCTGCGAAGGGACATTTCCATCGTTTAGTCCTGGAGGCTGGAATCAACGCTAAGACGGCGATGGACGCACGGGAAAGGGGGTATGAGATGAAAATAAATTGAATTAAATTAAAATTGAATTGAATCTTTAAATTTCTGGCCAATCAGTTCATATCCCAGAGCATTAAGAGCACTAAGGCTATGCAGACAATCGAGTGGCCTGGCTGGAAGATAGTTGTACATACAGAGAAAACCAGGTTCTTTGAGATGAGCATTCAGAACTTGGAAAAGAGTATTGATACGGCCAAGAATATTCAGGTAAAAATTGATAACCTCGAGAAAGCAGGAGCTAGCAAGTAAGATCACGATTTTCATTTTATTTTTTTTTCATGAATTCTTTATTCCTATTTGCAATATTTTCTCAAATATCTAAGGTTTTATTGTTTGTTGGTTATGTTAATATTAATGTAAATGGTGTCTCGAAAAAGAGACAGAAACATCAGAAAATAAGCCCTATTGATATGAAAATCTTGATGTAAATTATTGATGCAGCTGATTTGTGTGACGAAACGATCATAGGATAAAAATAAAACTAGCTATTCATATCCTCCTCAGAATGCTTAAATCACGCAATATTGTCAGATCAATATCTATTATGCATTTTTTCTTTGTTTTTTTTTTCTTCGATTTACTGTATACACAAACATTTTTATGTTGCTTTGGAATATTAAACCTGTGATGGAGTGTTTCTCCGTTTTTCTCTCAAGGTTAATTGACAAAGCTAAGATGGCGGTGAATACAGAATTTAAAAAAAAATACAACAAAATTATATTATATTACGTTAACGTCCTTAATTCATAGAATAACCCATTAGCGATGAGGCTATTTTATATACAGTTTTGGTCGTTCTGGGTTATTAGCAAAAGCGATGACTACGATGAATTTTAGAATTTTTATAAACTAAATCGAGGAATAAAAAAGAAAAAAATAATATATCAAAATTAAACTGATTCAAAAATGTTGTAACCCCTAATTGCAACCCTGTCGAAACGCCATCTGTGAACAATAATGAATACTCAATGGGTGTTTGAAAAACAACGGAAATATTTGAAAAAAAATTAACCCAATCTTTACGCTGTAACTTGAAGGCGTAGGGGGGGTGGTACAATCAGTTTCACATGGGAAATTGTGCTGAAAATACAGCCAAAAAGATGGGAATTACGCGGCAGGACCAAGATGACTATGCCATCAACAGTTACAAGCGTAGTGCAGCTGCATGGAGTGGAAAGCTCCTTGATGCTGAGATCACTCCTGTTCGAGTGCCTCAGAAGCGCGGGAAGGAGGATTTGGTGGTGACTGAAGATGAAGAGTACAAGAAAGTGAACTTTGACAAGTTTGGAAAGTTAGCCACGGTTTTCCAGAGGGACGGAGGAACTGTGACAGCTGGAAATGCTTCTACATTGAATGATGGTGGTTCAGCTTTGGTTTTGATGACGGCAGAGGCAGCTGAGAAGTTCAAATGCAAACCACTTGCAAGGATTGTTGGGTATCAAGATGCTGAAACTGATCCTATTGACTTTCCAATTGCTCCGGCCTTGGCTGTGCCAAAACTTCTGGCCAAGACTGGCGTGAGGAAGGAAGATGTGGCCATGTGGGAGATCAATGAGGCTTTTTCAGTGGTTGTTGTGGCTAATATTCGGAAGATGGATGTAGATCCGGCCAAAGTGAATATTCATGGTGGAGCTGTGTCTCTTGGTCATCCCATTGGTATGTCCGGAGCTCGAATTGTCACTCATTTGGCTCATGCACTGAAGCCTGGACAGGTGGGATGTGCTTCCATTTGCAATGGCGGAGGAGGAGCTTCATCACTGCTCGTGGAGAAGCTGTAAGAATTGCTTCCTCAAAGTCTGACACTGAAATTCATGCATTTATATATCCTTTTTAATGGAAATTGTTAATAATGTTTTCTATATTGCATAAAGAAGATGAAAGTTTGGAAAAAAGGGGATTTTTTTTCTCTTTGACATTCCAGGAGACATTCACCGTCCGGAAAGCCTACAGTCAAACTATTCTCAACCAAAGAATGCACCCTGTGTCACGATGTCGTTGAGGATCTCAAGCCTTTCAGGGACAGAATCAATCTGGAATTTGTGGATATTGCCCAGAAGGATAATGTAAAGTTCCTAAGGCTCTATCGCTATGATATTCCTGTGATATTTCTCAATGGGCATTTTGTCAGTGAGCATAGACTGAATTTAGAACTTTTCCAGAGGAAACTTGAAGAAATTGAACAGGATATGGCATGAAGGGCATAAAGGTAAATCCGATCTCAAAGCTCTTAAAATTTAAAAATAAATAATTTACCATCAATAAACTTTGCATAATTTCAGGGGTGTTTTCGTATTAGAAAGCCTCTAAAGTCTAGTCAAGATGCAAACCAATTAGATAATTTCACACAGAGAACTTTTTCCTTAAAATAGGAGATTCTCTTATCGGATTTAAAATCTCGTTGCTTGCATCAACAATTGTCCTATCTACGTTATGAGAAAGAAAATCAGATTTACATTGCTGACTCAAAAGACGGTCAGTTGATTTTTTATCTGATTTGGAATATTCTTCTAAGGAGTAACTAAGTTTGCAAGAAAATCTTTAAAGAATTATCTAAAAACTTGTATACCTATAGATAAGGATAAGCTAAAAGAGATGAAAAAGTCAAGTTTGCATAATTTACGATTTACCGGTTCACAATCGATTTATAAATCATTTCATAAGATCGTTTAAAATCAAAATAGGTTAGGAATAATACAGTTAAATTTCAGACACATTACTTATCGGTTCATTACCGATTCATAACCGATTGGAACCGGTTCATAATTTTAAAACATTTTAAGACCTTTCCAATGAGCCAAATATGACCTCATTCAATTGAGAAATACGTTCTCTAAAGCATTTTTAGGTTTTGATCTTAAAAAAAAACGTTTTTAGAAATGATTTAACGAAATATTTGTATATGAACAAAATGTTTGCATGAGCAAGTTCTAAAACATACGATTATTTTCATTTTGGACATGCGCTTAGTTTTTTATATTTGTTGAAGATATCCGTGTGGTTGGGGCGCCCGGGCGTGTCCCGAATAGATGGGGAATGACCGTAGGGTAAATGTCCTAATTCAAAAGCATTTTCACACGCTTTAACTTTGACAGAAGATTCAACACATTAAGTTCACATTTTTTCAGAAGAGAATTACATAAATTTGCTCATTGACTCTTCTAGAATATTATTGAAAAATCTTTAGATATAATTTGAAATTTTCTTAAATACAAGAAAAACACATAAGTGCAAAATGCTTCTATTAGAAACAAATGGAGACAAGGGAAATTTTCTAATTGGAGACAAACAGTGAAGGCTTCCAAAACCTTGTTGAGTTGCTCTTGAGTGCAGGATTTGTTTTTATTCCTGGTCTTTTCTCTAAAAATGATCTTTCATCTAAAACAATAAGAAAATCTCTCCAAAAAAATCATATTTCCGGGGTTTCCTATTGAAGCATTTGCAGACACTTCAGAAAAATCCTTTTTGTTCACGAAATAGGTAATTATATCAATTGAAAACTTCACATACCGTTAACAATAAAGATTAGCACTTAATTTAACTAAAATTAGCCAGAAATATGACATAAATGTTAAACAAAACGAATAAACAACAGTCACCTCATTGTGTTTTTCATTGGAAAACATGGTCGATCGATGAAAAATTCGATGGTGAAAAGGTACACTTTTAATTTTTCTGAGAAATTAACAAATTAAAATTTGTGAATATGAATGGATTTTCGCTTTATTTGGAGCAAAATTAACTAAATAATGAAACTGTGGTATAGAAAATATAAATATAATAATTTAGTACTGTATTTATCATGAAAACAATTACGTTTCCTTTTGGAATAGCGAAAAATTTCCATTTGGAGCAGTTTTTGAATTAGCTTAATTTACCCTAGTTGGTCTTAAAAATGGCTATAGTTAGTTTGAAAATGGCTACAAAGACGACGTATCGGCATTCATGTACACTCAGTCCCGGGATTATGCACATTTTCGGGACCGAAAAAAAACGCGCGAAATGGCATTATGCATCTAGAAAATTTCCATATCCTCAGGGGCTTTCTTTTGAATAAATCGGCCGTAGAACGAATTTCGTGCGAAGTAAAAGATTTCAGTGATATATCTGGCGAGAGAAAGACTTGTTGTTGGGTTGGCCTCTCAACTACTTTATTACTCTTAGGTGGCCGGGGAGGAACAGAGAGCGAGACTAAAGCGATCTCGCCTTTTATAGGATGATTATTAGTAGTGCCTCCTGAAGGGCGGCACTGGAAACATGTTATACATAACATTCAGAATAAAAGATTCCACTGTTTAATGGAAATGCATTAACAAACAGTACTTTTTGGTCAGAGTTCTTCAATAAATTGATAAAATATTCAGAAAATTTACCCTAATAAAAAAAACAAAGTTTTATTCTGAAAAATAAGCATATAGTGTTTTCAAATTTCCCGCGTCACAACATAGTAGGGTAAGTGTGCCAAATTCCGGCCAGCTTGCAATTCTGGCCACCTTTTGTGTTCCTCAAATTTCCACGAATTTTTAGTTTTTACATGCTCTAGAGATTATACAATGCAAAAATAACAAAAAAAATGTATCTTCGACAAACGAGATGACGTAAAAAGGCTTTGGGAGAATTCCCGAAAGGCAAAAATCTATGAGAATGAAGGTTGCCGAAATAGGCCACCAAAGCTATGTCTACATTTTTATTCATTTTAAAATGTATTAAGAATGATTTTAGAGCAAATAAAGACGGTAAACTGTCTATAAGGTTCCAAACAACACTCCTTAAGTAGAAGGAATGAAAAAAAAATCAATTTCTATTAAAGATATTACATTTCAAACTTGAGACTTTGGCGCTTGCATTTCGCAACTATGCTGAAATTTGGCACACTTAGCCTATACCGTTTCAGTTTTGCAGAGTACTCGATTCCTAAATTTACGACAAAGAGCCCTCAGTGTGTTTTTCGCATACCGGTTTACTACCGATTAAATTGATTTATAAATTTAAAAAGCCATTTCGATATAATAAATTGCTTAAGAAAAGCACATTTTAGAATATTTTAGCATAAGTAACAAGCATGCGGACAAATAAAAAAGTAAATCCAAGAAAGGCATTTACAGACGGGTAATTACCGATTAATTTCGATGCATCCCTTGACTTATGGGAGGGTCTTCCAAGACCGTAAGTCGATATCTCATACCGTTTGGCCTCTAGTCATGTCACAAGTTAAAAAAGTGGATTATATCTGCTCTCTCTTTGACTTCGAGCAGTAAAAAGATAGATTATCGAAGTTTTAAAAACACAATGTATAAGAGAAAATGGTATGTTTATTATTCAGCTTGGGAATTTATTTTCATAAGATAATCTTTGTTTTCTGAAATCAGGAGGTCAATTCTGAACATCTTTTTGGTAAGATAAAAGATAATTTTCGTTAAGGATGTAAATGTATGTGTGAATATTCCGAAAGTGTAGCCGAGAGAATTCGATGGTAACCCGAACATAAAATTTGACGAACTCGACGATTTTCAAAAAAAAGTAAACAATGAACATTAACATTGCAAAAAATATACATTTAATTATTTTCTGTTCCATTTTCTGCTACTGTGGAACCTGGGATAACCCATATTCACCTCTAAGGGCAGAATTCGGAGTCTCATATGCCAAATTCTCCCTTTTGCTGACACTTTCTCTCTGTGAGAACACTCTGTTTCCCTTCCCCTTATACAGAGGGGAAGTGACTCACGGTTTTCAAATTATAACCGTTAAATTCTAGGCGAGAAATTGGCTTCTATAATTTTAACTTGTTATTATTTCCGACAATTATATGGAATAAAATATGGATATTGTAGATATTGCTATAAAATAGCATTTCTCGATCTGCCTATCCACTAAACGTGTTATTACTGAATGTGATATTTAATTAATTTAGTGGTTTATTAGATTTAGTTTTATTAAGTTTTATTACATGATGAATAATGCTTTTAAAAATTCTTATAATGTTTTCCTAATTGTAACTACAATTGACAATTCATTATTGAGCGGAGCCACAGGAAAAGATTTTTCTTTTTAAAATCTTGAAAATTCATTACAAAATAGACTTTGTAAAATAAAATTATATGAGCATGACATTGGAACCGCGCGGCACTTAAAAATATATTCCAAATATCGCGTGTAAAATAAGTAAATTATTTACCATAATAATATTCGAGGAATACTTAATCGTCGTAAAGAATTCATTATTCAATTGAAAGTTGAATTACAACGATTATCGTTTCAAATATGAACTTTTTAGTTTAATAAAAATCATCGTTTTACGTTTTATTTTTTCTAAGTTCAACACTGGAAATTGTTTATACTGTGTATGGTTGGATTTATATACTTTACTAAATTAAGTGTTATACGGCAAAATTTGCGAGTTATGAATGCGTTTTTGAAGACAAATATAAATTTCAAAAAGTAGCATTTTAATAAGCTAATCATCGATTCATATCACTTCAAAAGTAGTTTAGCTTTCAAAATGTAGCATTTTTAAATATTTTGCACTTTACTGACAGTAAAGTTTAATTTAAATTTTCTTTCCGGTATTAGAAAGCAATTTTTTTTAAATATACAGCAATGATTAATGATATAAGTAAAATACGCTCATGGTAATTTTAATCCACATGATTTTTCATACTTAACTGTGAAACAAAAATGATTTAAAAAAGTATTTAAATTTTTTTAATAAATATACATATGACACTACAAAGATTTGTTTTTAAATAACTGAAACAAAATAAAGCAAATATAAAAACTTTATACTAAACCGAAGTCAAAGTTTTTTAGTTTCAAGGATTTAGAAGCAATCACTCTATTTTTAAATAAATATAGAAAAAAAATGCAATGTTATGTTTTTTTTCTTAAGTTACTCATATTTAACAAAAAACATACTTTTCATAACTTTATTTTTAAAATAAACAGTTTTTATTTGCAAAGAAAAAGTCTTCTTACCTCCTCAAGAGTAAGTAAGATAGATTTTAAATTATCTTTTCCCGCTAATTTAAAATTAGTTTCTTTCGTTAAGAAATTTTGAGAGTGGCGCCACTGTCACTTCAAGGAAAATTTTGCGGGAAATAATGTTGAATTTGGTAATTTCGGTAATTTTTGTAGTAGACTTCTAACATTCATCAATAAAATTTTCGAAGATTCTGCTTTTCCTCATTTATAATGCGTCGCTATAAGAATGAATAATTAAAACAAAATTGCACGTATTTGTGTATTCAATTAAAAAGAAAATAACCTTACTGTCGTTTTTCGCGGGATTTCTTCGAGGATCATTTTTTTATCACAGACACAGGAAAAAGTACATTTCGTTTACTACGTGTGGCGTTGGTGCTATTCGCACACTTTCGCAACTTGAATTTTCACGCATACAGTCAAACAAATTCTGTGTACGTGTATAAAGATATATCTTTTATCTTACCAAAAGATGTTCAGAATCGCCCTACAGGTCTTTATAACTTCAAATTCAAAAATAACTAACTTTTGTAAAAGAAAAAACAAAATTGGCCAAAGTTTAGCGATTTTCAGAACTAATACTCGTTATTTCAAGTTTTAAAACTCTTCAATCTAGAAAGCAAGTCACTGTACCTTATTGCTCATTCGTTTTATCGCTTATTAATGTAAATGAAATTACATAATTATTTTCAATCAATTTAAAAATAAATAGTGGAAACAAGTACAGTTTCGCAAAAATTATTTATATTTTTATTTAAACGTTTTTTTTTTATATTTTTAAAATCAATTCACATATTAAAATTTGAAGTTTAATCAATACGATAGTTATAAGTTTGAAAATTTGAATAATCAAAGTATTTTTTTTATTTCATTAAAAATCTTCAATCTATAAAATTTTCTACCAAAAGCGTAACGTATCAACTCTGATTTTTTCTCACACTTTTCAAATCAATCCTATTGAGTTTAAAAAGATCATTAGGAGTTAATGATCCTCCCTGAAGTATTTTTTTAAAACCTTAAAAGGCTTCTGAGATTCCTGCTGGGGCTCAGTATTTTTTTACCTGACGTGCTGACAGGTAATATTCATGTTCGTTTACCTTTAACTCATTATCTTGTGTTTTTTTTAAGATTAAGCAATTTAGATAAGTGATTTATTTTTTGTACTGTTAAATGATCTTTAAAGATAAGAATGTCCCTTTTAAATTGATATTTAGTTGATTTCATGAATTAATTTAATGATTCTTTGGAGAATAAGAAACATAAGTATATTTGAATAAATTTGCTCAACTGTTGCCTGCATCTTTTTAGTCTTGAATAATTCACTAAATTTCTTCAAGAAGATAGAACTTTAGGATTAAAGTTGAGAATTTAAGAAGAATATAGAAAATGCGTGAAAGGCGTGAAAGCACTACTCGTTGTCTTAATTTGCAGGAGGAGTCGGCTCCAATCGCCGATGCCCGAAAGCAGGGAGAGTATCGTCGAGGTCGTGAGTCGCCGGAAAGTGGCTCAGTTTGAATTTGTTGCCAGCGTTGTTCGCACACAAGTCTCAATAGCTCCGTGCATCCTGAACAAATCTCAAGCTGAAAAAGCTACAAATTACGAAAAGAGAGTTATTCAAAAGATTCTAAAGTGGTTTTTAAAAGAAAGGATTTTGGTGAATTTAATTTAAATCCCAAATACTTAAGTGAATCGATATTTTTTTTTTCAAAGAAGTGATTAATTTTCTTTCGTGGACTTTCAATTTAAAAAAAAAATCAATTGCGGGATTTTTTAAGAACTTCTGGAGGATCTTTTTTGTGAAAATATGGCCAGTACTCTTGTGGTATCATCCCCAAAAGTAAAGTACACGGATGAATATATTGAGGCATCCTATGACTACAGCAATACAATCGTCAATCGTCTCTCCGATGGAACTCTAGAAGTAAGTTTGAACTTTAATTTTTTTCACTAAATGACTTCAATCATTCTGATAATTTTCCTTAAACTCCCAATGAAAGCTTCTTTAAAATTTCATGGTGAAAGAAGGCGAAAAATATTATTTATCGATTTACTGACAAGGGCGAGGACGCTCTCTAGAAGCTTCGATAGGAATCGCACATGATATACGCTAGAGGCATATTTTGAAAATACATAGTTGCAGTTCTTCTCAATGAACAATAATTGAATTTGTTTATATCGGCTTTAGAAAATTATTTTCTCAGAGCATTAGGAAGTTGAAATAGATTTTTATGTTTAAATAAAATTTTTACAAATACTTCTTAAAGTATGAGTTTGTAAATGACAGAAAATGTATATAAAAAAACCTACATAAACTTTAATAACATAAATAAAACCTTTGAAAATAATTTATTATTCTTAGTTTATCAAATTTCATCCATAATTTTTTTTTAGAATTTTTAGAATTTGAGGTTATGTATAACCTAACCTTGAAAAATAAAATCAAATACCATAACAGGGAAATCATTTAACTTGTTGATCAAATAAGAGAATTATGCTGAATCTGCTGAATAAATGAAGACATTATTTTTGTAAACGAGTACAGTGCCCGCTTTGTAATCCAGATTGGGAGACAAAATGACAGATGTCCGCTTCGTAATCCGGATGGATTTTTTGAATTTATTCAACGCCTCGAAAATAAATACAAGATTTTTTTTTGTAGAATTAGAATAAAAGTTTTAAAGAAGATTAAAAAGACATAATTAGAGGAGTCTATTCTATTATACTTCATTTATTAAACAAAAATATCACAGGATAGTTCATTTTCATTGCTGAACACGCATGCATACATAACCTCAAAAGTATTTTAAATGTAACCGTCGAGGACTTGTCCGGATTAGAAAGCGGGCACTGTATATAAGAAACCTGTCTGCTACCCCTCTTACACGTTTTTCAACTTTCAAAATTGTTTCTAAATAAAAATACACAGATTTTTATTTTTTCACATAATAAGGAAAGCCTTAAAAATAAATTTTTAATCAAATAAATTTCTCAATCTGAATCGCACTGAAATTTTAATATTCTAAGGTTCAAAGGTTCTCGTGATCAATTACAAAATCAAAAGTGTATTATTGAGAAAATTTAAAATGAATTTTAAACTTATAGGTAGGTAAAAATTTTCGTATCCCATTGTAGCGTAAACAAAACCAATAATGCAATGTGATGCTCAGGAACTAAATCTTTGATTTGCGAGACTGTCACAGTTTTGAGAGTATCGAGAAGGAAGTACGTACCTTTGAGATGTTGGGGAAAATGTCTGCTAGAATAGTCTTAACATATTTTAAACTGGAAACATTCGATTTAGTTCTTAAGATATGTCTAAAAATGTCTGTTGGAAGTTAAAAGAAAGGCCTGTGCAATAAAAATAAACTAACGACTCTCTTTTGTCTTAGATTATGTTTTAAAGACTATCTTATAGTAGACAATATACCGATGCATCCTAAAAACGCTATACCCTCCTTTCGTGATACTCTCGAGCTTGATAATCCCTCAAATTCTACATTTTCCCCCTACTTTCTTATTTTTAAAAATATTTCTTAACAACCCTGAAATAGTTTAGGTTTAGGAATTAAATTTAACAAAAATACTTACAATTTTGCTTAAAGTAAACCTACCGACCGTTTTTGGGAATTTTTCCTAGCGCGTTATACGGGCTTCAGACCTAAGGCTTAGCTATATGGCTTAACTTCTTTAATTGCTTATCAGTCTAGATTTGTTGGAATAATATGACTTAGAACTCGACATTATGGGCAAATGATCCGGTTAATTCTCAAACATCAATAAAATTGGTTACTATTTTGGAAATTGAGACTTTCGGGAACTGGGCTAAACCTCCAGTCTGAAGCCGGTATTACGTCAAATGACAAACCGCGGTAGAGTTACATAAATTTTCTCCTTGACTCTTCTAGAATGTTACTGTTTAATGAAAATTCTTTAGATATAATTTGAAAACTTCTTAAATATACAAGAAAAATACACAAGTGCAAAATGCTGCTATTGAAAACATATTTATCCAAATGGAGACAAGGGAAATTTTCTAATTGGAGACAAACAGTGTAAGTGAAACCGCGACGAAAGGCTTCCAAAACCTTGTTGAGTTGCTCTTGAGCGCAGGATTTGTTCATATTCCTGTTTTTTGTCCTTTTCCATCTAAAACAATAAGAAAATCTCTCCAAAAAAATCATATTTCCGGGGTTTCCTATTGAAGCATTTGCAGACACTTCAGAAAAATCCTTTTTGTTCACGAAATAGGTAATTATTTCATTTGAAAACTTCACGTACCGTTAACAATAAAGATTAGCATTTAATTTAACTAAAATTAGCCAGAAATATGACATAAATGTTAAACAAAACGAATAAACAACAGTCACTTTGTCGTGTTTTTCATTGGAAAACATGGTCGATCGATGAAAATTTGATGATGAAAAGGTGCACTTTTAATTGTTCTTAATTGTGTTTAATTGTTTATCATGAAAACAATGACATTCCCATTTGGAGTAGCGGAAAATTTCCATTTGAAGCAGGTTTTGAATTAGCATAATTTACCCTAATTGCAGTGAAATTAATAAAAATCAATATTAGCTGTTAAACTTTAAATCTCTCTCCTGAAACATTGCATTTTTGTCTTACAATAGTCTTCTTTAGTGTCAACGATATTTATATCAGTTCCAAAAAGTGCAGATATCATTTAAATTTTTAAGAATCGACAGTCAATAGTATCGAAAATAAGTTATCATGTCATCTCAGGTTTTAGGCGTATCCTCTTATGAAAACCTAATTGAAACTTCCCATATTCTGAGTAGTAGATAATAGATTACTCTCCCATTGGATTTAATAGATTCATTGATAAAATAAAATTAATAAACTGTAAAATATATCTATGATATGGGTAGAACTATTAGAATTGAAGATACATAATTCATAAACAGTATATTACACTGTTGTGAATCGCTTTCTAAATATAATTAAGGGATCAACCAACCAATATCAAATGATCATTCTGATCGTAACTCAACACTTTGGTTTTTTTTATTTGGCATCAAAGCTTTGACGTTTCGATATCGATATATTTCGTTTATCTTTATCACGTGGTGTCGTACAATTACGGCCAACAATTATCGCGAATATTGCAAATCAAAATTTATTTTATATAATTTTTTATCGATATTATTCGCATATATATGTACGTTACAGGTAGATAGATTATTAAAATTTTATTCCTTGATGACATACGGTAAATCGATAGACAATTTTGCAGAACGTCGATCGAATTGTCGGCAATTACTTGGTTTTACGTTAAGGCTTAAAACATTTAAGGCACTTTAGATTCTTATATTAATTCTTTATAATAATGCATATGAATGTCCTGGCGAGATGTGCCACTTTAGTATCCTATCTGTGGCATATTCTCGAACATTCTCTGAAATAAGGATTTTTCTGCGAGTGCATTTGGAATTGAGAACGCTTGCGCAACCGGCATATGATTATGTGCAGAATTCCTTCTAGAACATTTTCACATCCTCCGGCGGAAGTGTTAACGTATTTGTGACGGAAATTCTCTCTCTGCTCTCGCAATCTCTAGTCTCTCCCCAAAAATTCAACCTTGAACTTGAATAAATTGCATCTGTCGCTTCTATTTCTCAATCTCTCTGCTCTCTCTCTGCTCACACTGTTATGTGAGGGGTAGAATTGCCTGAAAAGTCATCCGATAGAATCAGGTGATAATTATAAAATGGTATCACCGGTATCACCTCATTTTTTTTGTAACACCTGAAGATGATTCCGCGATTTTTGCCCCCGAAAAAATCATTACAAAAAAAAATTGTAATATAATCTTTGAGCTTTGGCATAAATCCCAAGAGCAACAGAAACAATTTCCTCTTTTCAGTTTATCGATTTTTCCCATGGTTATTTTTAGAAGCAACGCGAGAATGTCTTATTCTGGACAGTGTTTTCCAACAACAACCCGTTCACTTCACAGGGAAATTGTTGGCATAAATCGATGCAAAATTGTGAGAAATATATTATGCAAGCTTGGGAAAAAATTTCTCTAACAGCCAGCGTTTATTCATTATGAATATTTTATCAAGCGAAAATGCGATAAAATTGCGCCAGGAAAGCAGTGTCAAGTTCAAGAGTTTTCTGAGTTGAATATAGTCTCTAAATGACAGATGAAGTTCAAGGAAGTGAAAATGATAAAATGAATGATTATATAGAATATAATTTAAAAAAATGATTTTAAAAAGGGGGAAACGAATAATGATAAAGAGCTGTGGCATTTGCATAACTCATTGTAACGCGAACATTAAAAATTCTTATGCCTGGTGATAAGATAAGGACAGGGCTTGCCGATTACCGGTCTTAGACCTCAGACGGGATCATTCCAGCACGAGAGACGATAAAAAAAATTAAAACGAATCAGCAACCGGCTTTTACCACGTGCTTCCTTTACAACTTTCCGTGAATTTTTAGTCTATGCATGTACTGCACATTTTCTTAGTACATTTTTACTCATATTTCATCATCAAAAATAACATTAATAGAGTCAAATTCTAACTATTTGCACTTTTTAACAATTTAGGGTAACTGTACCAAATATCGGCCGGCTTATAATTTCGGCCACTTCTTTTGTTCCTCAATTTTCATGAATTATGAGTTTTTTCATACTCTGGAAGTTATACAATGCAAAAATAGCAAAAATATTGTTGCGCACGACGAACGAGATGATGTGAAAAAGATTTTGGCAGAATCCTGGAAAGTTAAGGGATTATAAGAATCAAGGTGATCGAAATATTACCCAAAGATATGTTCCTATATGCTCTATATTTTTATTCATTCTAAAATGTATTAAGAATGATTTTAGAATTTCATTCAATATTAAATGTACTAATGCTAAGGATTATTTTAGAGAAACAAACATGATAAACTACTTTTTAAAGTTCCAAATAATAGGTTACTTCCGGAAAAGAAGTAACAATAAATTTTAATTTGTAATACATTTTTTTATTTAATAATTTTTTTTGTTAATATTTATTTAAGGCATTAGGGTAACTGTACAAAGTTTCGGCATAGTTGCATGCAAGCACCAAATTCTTAAGTTTGAAATGTAATATTTTTAATACAAAATGATTTTTTTTGACATCTTTTTAAGAAGTGTTGCTTGGAACGTTGTGGATAGTTTATCGTCTTTATTTTTCTAAAATCATTCTTAATACATTTTAAAATGAATAAAAAATATAGACATATCTTTGGGTAATATTTCGGTCGCCTTGATTCTTATAGTTCCTTGCCCTTCTGGAATTCTTTCGAAATCTTTTTCGCATAATCTTGTCAAAGCGACATTTTTTGTTTCCTTTGCATTGTGTACTTTCTAGCATAGAGTATGCAAAAACTCAAAAATAATGAAAATTAAAGAAAAAATGCAGTGGCCGAAATTGCAAGCTGGCCAAAATTAGGTATAGTTACCCTACATCCCCTACATTTTAAACTTAATTTAATTTTAATCTGTCACGAACGAACGGACGAATAAACATAAGATACGTATAAAACGGTGACAGTCAAAGTCCCGAAAGAAAAAATCCCAAAAGCCAAAATCCCAAAAGCCAAAATCCCGAAAAGGCCAAAATCCCGAATATTCAAAATCTTGAAAGGGATGAAATTATAGAGGAAAATGTTTAGAATAATTTCCCAAGACACAGAAGATGGCACTTTTAAGAATTCGGGATTTTGGCTTTCGGGATTTTGATCGAGACCTGAATAAAATCAATTTAAAATATTTAAGAAATATTCTTCAATTGTTTATTAAGTTTTTGTCTTTGAATTAATTGTTCATCATGATTTCGTTGTACAAATTAGTTCTTGATACTGATCGAATTTAAAGAGAACGAAGTATAATCAATTTCTTTTAAACTCATCAGTCGTTCTAGAGCTTATACGGTAAAATATATTGATTTTCGGTCTATGATTGTCATCCCTTCCAAAATCCTGTTTTTTTTTCTATGTTTCAAAAATAACCCTAGCTATTTAATTAATTTTCTGATATTTATGGTATAGAACCAAGTCAGGTGAATATTTCGTCCATGACCGGAAAATTTGCCATTTTGAATTTTCGAAGGTCCACTCCAGAAGGCTCAATTTTCAACGGAATTGTTTAAATTTAAATTTTTTTAAAGGTCTTTAAAAATTTACAATTTGGTTGTAAATATTGCGCTCAATTTGTAATAAATCCGCAAAGTATCGATTTATTTTGAGACATAATACCTAAGCAACAGAACAAAAATATTTCATAAAATTGTTTGTAAATATTTGTGAATTTATTTTGGAGACTTGTAAAATGCTCGTATATCGTTTAACCCACAAAAAAGTTCGTGAATGTAATATGATCACTTGACGAACATTTTTTGTTCTTTTACAAACTTTTATTCGTATATGTTTGTAAACACACAGAAAAATGTTCGTAAAATTTTGTCATTTGTCCGTAAAGTTTTGTTAGACGAACAAAACTGTACGAACAAATCTTTGTAAAAGAACAAAAAAATCTCGTCAAGTGATCATATTACCAACAATGTTTGTGAAAAAGTACAAACTATTACGAACTTTTTTGTGGGATATTCGATTTATGAGCATTTCATGAGTCCCTAATATAGAGATTCCCAAACATTTACAAACAATTTTACGAAATATTTTTTCTGTGCGGTTAGAATCCTGATACTGCAACTTCTGAGAACATTAACAGTTCCGTTTTCTACCGCTAAAGGCGCAAAATCGCGTTATTTGCTCTTATATGAGAATATACTGAATAGGGTAAGGGCTCATAATTTTGCCCAGTCTGCTTATAAGCATCGGTGTTCCAAGTTTGAAATGCGATATTTTCGATGCTATAATTGACTTTTTTGTTACTCTCTTTTCAGAAGGGTTGTTTAGAAACTTAGCAAGCTATTTATCGTCTTATTTTTACTAAAATTAGTTTTAATACGTTTAAAAATGAATTGATATGTAGAGGTGAATTCGACTCTTATTTTGGACAACTTGATTATTAATTTGGACGACTTGGCTGTAAATTTGGACAGCTAATCCGCCTCAACAGGATGCCCATTGTTCTTCATTTCATAAACCAAACTTACCAAGTCCTCTTACCAAGGGAACCGTAGAATGTCACAAGAAGCCCGGAAACTTTCCATATCATTCATTAAAGTGAGTTGACTTCGGTACTCCAATTACGTGCAGATTCGCCCATTCCCTGGCCTTTCCGGGAGCCTTTAAGGCATTTCTCGCTACATTTCTGTCGTAGAGATGATGCTCCTTTGTTTCTCCAGGCATTTGTCCAAACTAGTCATCACAAAAGCTAAAAAAAAATTCGTGAGAAAAACACCTGTACAAAATAAGGAATATCACCTCACTGGTAAATGTCTTAAAAAATTTCCCATTCTTCACACGAAAAATCTAATTCACAAGGCAAATCTCACTTCAGGTCAAATGTACAAATCACCACTAACGTGAATCAACACAATTTTCAATGAATATTCAATAATATCACTCAAAAAAGCGAAGAAACATTGTTAGTACTTCACCACAGCTAAATAAGACTGCAGTAAACACGAAGTTCTGTCATATTTCTCGTAAGCAATTGCTTACACTGAATTTTCAACAAAGCAATTTTAACTCAAATCATATTCAAAATTTAACGAATTTAGTATTAAAATCTTCCAAAAAGAACAAATATTTAGACAGAATTCATTATTCATCAAATATTGGAATAAAAATCTATCATTTTAATCAATTTATTTTTAGTGTCCAATTTTACCCTTAAAGTGTCCAAAATAAGAAACTGCACAAAATTATGAGCCTTTCCCCTACAAACAATTTTACGAAATTTTTTTTCTGTGCAGTTAATATCGGATACTGCAACTTCTGAGAACATTAAAAGTTCTGTTTTTTGCCGCTAATGGCGCGAAATCGCGTTATGTGCTCTTATATGAGAATATACTGAATATCAGGGGCCCATCAAGCCTAATAAAAAGTGAAACTATTTTTCAATTTTCCTTGTAAAAATTTTGCAGTTATTGCACCGCGACTTAAACAAACTTGCTCGTAGTTCTTGTATAATTTTGGCGAGCATTATGAAATATGTATTTTTAGACAGCTTTTAATGCACGATTTCGAAATATATCAGACTGATAAGTTAATTCTTCATAGGAAAAAACTTGCCAATAGTCTTCAGTGCCTCTATGCAAAAACGCCAAAAACGTATGGAAAAATAAAATGTCGAGAGGCCCCTGCTGAATATTTCAAAATCAATAATGACAAACTAAGAAAAAATGTAAAAGAATTTGTTTAGAATGGTTTCTTTATAAACTTGTTCCTTTAGGTTGAGCCTCAGGTGACATCTCTCAAGATTCGCACTGAGCGTCGAGTTCCTCGTTTGGGCGTGATGCTCGTTGGCTGGGGAGGAAACAATGGATCAACGCTAACAGCGGCTCTTGAAGCCAATCGAAGACGTTTAGTTTGGCGTACACGAACCGGGCAGCAGGAAGCCAATTGGTTCGGCTCCATCACGCAATCATCGACCGTGCTTCTAGGCACAGATCAACATGGACAGGACGCATATGTGCCCATGAATCAGATCGTACCGATGGTCAATCCGGACGATATCGTGATTGATGGTTGGGACATTAGTTCCATGAATCTCGGAGATGCTATGCAGAGGGCCAAGGTGCTGGATGTTGCTCTGCAGGATCAGGTGTACAAACAACTGTGCCTGCTGAAGCCACGTCCAGCCATCTACGATCCTGACTTTATTGCTGCAAATCAGAGTGATAGGGCAGATAATTTGATCCCAGGAACGAGATTTGAGCAGTATCAGCAAGTGAGGCAGGATATCAGGGATTTTCGTCATGCTACTGGCGTTGAGGAAGTAATTGTGCTCTGGACAGCCAATACTGAGAGATTCTCTGAAGTTTCCCAGGGGCTCAATACCACAGCTGAAGAGTTAGAGAGGAGCCTGAAGGCGAATCGCAGCGAAATTTCACCATCAACGATTTTTGCCATGGCCAGTATTGCCGAAGGGTGAGTAAATAATTGATTGATTGCAGCATTGAAGCCTATCTTCCGTGAAATTTAATTTTGCCAAAGAATTGTCCACAATAGTATTCAGGGGAAGTGGGGCAGTTTCACATAGGCGAGTTTTTTGTCAAAAGTCTCTATGAATATGAATAATATGAATGAAAAAATCTGTATTCAAACCTACAATTTTTAAATAATTTCAATTACTCGAAAAATAAAATTTTAAATTCGTAACTGTCTGAAACTAACCCACTCTCTCCTAATTGATTTTTTCTTTATGCCTGGGCTGAAAATTTGCAATTGACTTTTACACATATTTTCAGTTATACGATCGATTTCAAGCTTTGTACATCATCTCATTTCCAGATAAAATGTATGTGTTTTCAAATATTCGTGAAGTTTTAGAAATTTTAAAGAAATTCTTCTATTTCTTTGAGGGAACTTATAGAATGTATTACCTTAGTTTGTTCAGCAGAGCTGTCTTATCTCATTTTCGCGAGTAAAAATGCCAAATTGTGTTAATTAAAATTCAAAATTTTTATGATTTACAGAAATTTTTGTGGCATTTCATGAAATCAAAATTCGCAGCTCTTTCTTTCTCAAAAAATTTGCATAAGTCTATTCCATTCTTTCTCATCCGAAATTAGATTGAACTAAATTTAAGTTGAGGTGATGTTCAAAAGAAGAAGAAGAAGGGTACGAAAGAGTGAGATAGACATATGCAAAACTTTTAAGAATGAAAAGAATATGAATTTTGACTCTATGAAATTTGCCTGATCTAAAAGGTATGCCGGAGCCAGAAGACAATAATTTTGATGAGTGAAGCATCTTTTCTTAGTGAAATGAATCCATAATGGCTCTGACGTACCTTTTAGATCGAGAAAATTTCATGTAGGGGAGAGACCGGGAAGATTTGGGACACTTTCATGTTTTGACTTTAAGACTGTATTCCAAAAAATCACGATAATATATTACAATTTTATGCGGTCTATAAAATACTTATGGGTATTGACTTTATAAAAAGTACTCGATAGAAGTTGGAAAACAACTGAGTTTTCTTAGAGAAGATAAAACATTTTACTTGACGCTTTGTCCTAAACCTCCCCGATGTGGGGCAGTATGGGACGCAAAAGGGGATGTTTGGGACGCGTTTTTTTCTCGCATAATTTGTATTACTCGTATTACTGGAACACGTTAATTAATTTTAAATACCAGATTAAAAATATTTCTGATAGAAATAAAAATGTTTAATCTTATATTTCATACTTTGAAATTAATATCAATTTTATTTGTATTGTAGATTCATTTATTGTCAATCAATTATTTAAAGTATTTTCTTATTATTGTCCATCTACCTTTCTTTGCTTTTTTATTCTAAGTATTGCAATCATGATCATCAAATTCCTCACATGAGTAGATTTTCTTGCAATTTTTTAGTTTTGAACTCATTGACGGATTCCTCTTTGATTTTACGACAACTGTATGTTACCTGTTTTTTCCTTAATTCTCTGAAAAAGCTCTCGTCTTGCCTTTTCTGGAGAACTTGTGAGAATTGTAGAGGATATTGTTCGAGAAATTTTTGAGAAAATAGTTTTTAACGGGATTAAGCATGTAGCGACCACTTTCAAACAAAATAAAAAATCAGATTTTCGGTTCGCACATATCACTATTTAATGAAAAAAAAAATTTAAAATTTAAGAAAACAAAATAAATATAATTTTCTGAGATGCAATATGAAAATAACAATATAGTATAATATCCGTCTGATTGCGCGTATTCTTCTGAGTCCTCGAGAAACTGCACAAAATACTCAGCCCAATTTTATAATTTTTCCGGAGTAGGATTCCGTGGGCGCCAGGACTGATGATGATGCTTCCTCGGGGACGGTCAGGAACCAAGAGAGAGTGAAAGTACATTTTACTGATCTTGTGGGATCAAGTGATTTGGTTTCCTCCTTCCTCATCAGGCTCATTTTGATAAATTAGGTGGAGTTTTTATGATACAATCACTCTAGAATACAGTGTGCCACACTGTGAGCGCAACAAGCAAAGGTCGAATATCATTTGAAGAATAAATGATTGATTCCCAAGATATTGATGGTTTAATTGTCCCTGTAGACAACTGCTCAACTGGTAAAGTTTGCACAAGGTGAAGATTTCCAGTAGAAACTGAGCATTACTCTCCATTTTGTTAATAAAAAATTGCACGCCATCTACAATCTTGTCGAAAATCAACGTCCCATTCATCCCCTTTCAGATGTCCCAAACATCCCCGCGGGTGTATTTAAGACTTTTAAGTAAAAAACAAGAGCGTATAATCTCTGAAACTTTTATAAAAATATGTTTCCAGATTATACTGCTAGCTAATGAGATAAAATAGTTTTGATTATATATCGCTGATACAAAATACAAAGAGCAAAACTGAGAAATCAAAAAATACAATTTTTATCAATTTTTAAGAAAGTGTTGGTAGAATTAAAACAATAAAACTGAGGATATCCATTCTTTTAATCAAGATACATCTTAATATTGCTTACGAATGAGTAGTGATTAAATGCCATTTATTTCAAAAATTAATTTAAAAAATCGCCTTGTCCCACGCTATCCCTGTCCCAAACCTCCCCGGTCTCCCCTAATCAAAATTCATTTGATTACATTACAGTTGCGATGACTAAAAGAAGACGAAGAACGCGAAAGAATGAGATAGTCATATACAAAGCGTGTGAAATACAAAGAAATTCGAATTTCGACTTCATGAAGTTTCTCTGATCTAAAAGGTGTACCGAAGCCATATTAAATCAAATTTAGGCATTTCTGATACCTTTGTGGCAAACCTTTTAGATTAGGAAATTTTCATAAAATCAAAAGGCATATCTCCTTTTCTTTCTGAAATGTTTTGTACATATCTATCCTATTTTTAAATTTAATTTAAATCAAGTTGAACTAAAATTGACTGTGTTTTGACGTTCAAAAGAAGAAGAAGAGTACGACAGTACGAGAGAATGTGATAAACATATGCAAAATGTTTGAAAAGGAAAGAGATAAGAATTTTAATTTCATGAAATTTTCCTAATCTAAAAGTTATATGAGAGGCATAAAATTTTAAAATATATCAGAAAAATAATGAATTTTGATCAGTGTATAAAATCTAAATCTTTATAAAAATTGGTTAATACAATTGTCTTTAAGATGGTTGCAGAAATTAAAAAAATATATATTTTTTCTATTTATTTCCTTTATTTCATTTTGGTAAAAGAAATTGTTCAAAAATTGTAGTTTTTGTCGAATTGAATGCCTTTTTTTCAAATTTTGTTTTCAGTTGTACCTACATCAACGGATCTCCGCAGAATACCTTTGTTCCGGGCCTTCTGGAGTTAGCTGATCGTCATGGGGTGTTCATTGCTGGTGATGACTTCAAGTCTGGTCAGACGAAGCTCAAGTCAGTGCTGGTGGACTTTCTGGTTGGTGCTGGTATCAAGCCGGTGTCCATTGTGAGCTACAATCATTTGGGCAACAATGATGGCTTCAATTTGTCGGCTCCACAGCAGTTCAGGTCCAAGGAGATCTCCAAGAGCAACGTCGTCGACGACATGGTGAGATCTAACAGTCTTTTGTACGCAGATAAGGAGCATCCAGACCACACCGTGGTCATCAAGTACGTCCCCTACGTGGGTGACAGCAAGCGTGCCCTGGATGAGTACACCAGCCAGATCATGATGGGTGGACACAATACGTTGGTCATTCACAATACCTGCGAGGACAGCTTATTGGCAGCACCGCTAATTCTCGACCTGGTGGTCCTGGCTGAGCTGTGCTCTCGGATTAAAGTGAGTGCTCTAGGTGTGCTCTAGGCTAGAGAGATGTTTTTCTATTTGGTGCCTTTTGTTTCAGGTGAAGCGCAATGAGGCCAATGCTCAGTTTGTGCCCTTCCGTTCGGTTCTGTCACTGCTGAGTTATCTCTGCAAGGCACCTCTGGTACCCAAGAATACTCCGGTGATTAATTCCCTGTTCCGGCAGAGGGCTGCTATTGAAAATCTCTTGAGGGCCTGCGTGGCTCTTCCGCCCAATTCTCACATGGCTCTTGAGCATCGGGTGAGTTTATTTACTTTTCTTAAAATGCTAAATTAAATTTCAATATTGAAGTTCTGTTATCTTTTTTTTATAAAATAAAATTGAGCAGAAATTAACAAACTGTTTATAGCTTTTAGTTGATTTCATTTTACTTACCTTCACTGAGATCATAACGCAATAAATTTATACGTAAACTGAGAGAAATCCGAAAAAGTTAAAATAACATTCCGGAAATGTTTATTTTACCCTGCAGTATTGATCCAAAATCGGTGTAAATATTACCCTTTTTAGGTGTATTAGGGGTTAGAGATACCCTTAATATGTTAATTTTACCCCTAATAAGGTGTAAAATTAACATTAAAAAATGTTGATATATTTTTACACCTAAAAAGTATTAAAGTTATGAGGAAAAAATGTTAATCGCACCCTCTTTTTTCTCACTCAGTGTAGCAGCTTTGGGCAATATTTTAGCAAAAAATGGTCCGTTAAAGCCGAGCTTCTTTTAGAAATATGCGAAAAATAGTATTTTCAATGTAGCCCCAGTTCAATTTAGGCCCACTTCTCCCTATGCATTCTAAAATCAATTAATAAATTATGACCATAGGAACCATAATAATGAACATAAGAATAAAGTAAAGCAATTTATAATCAGTTTTGTGTTATTCACTGAATAAGTGCAATGTCTGACTAATAATTTCGAAATTTATAACAACATGAGCAATACGGTATGAAGTTGCTTGATAAAAATGATAAAATTTGTCAGAGCGTCTCTCAAAACCATCTCAAATCTGAAAATATTTGCCTCAGTCACGTATTATATGAAGACAAACGTCAGCGCTTTGTGGAAAATTGCGAAAATTGAATGGTATGACTCAGCCTTAACACAAGGTACTTAATTAAAGACTTTTGACTATATATAAGGGTCCAAAAAAATTTCTTGAAATGGACATAACTCCGGTTCTAATTGTCAGAATTTAAAAAGTGAGGGCGTTTCGGAGAGCTCTCGTGAAATGACACTTCCCCTTCTAACATCGAAAGTCCATAAAACCACCGCTAGGGGCGCTATTTTTAAAAAGAAGATTTTTTTAATTTTCTAAGATAACTCAAAAATTCCTTTGTGCATCGGGCTGAAATTTTAGTATATGTTGTAGCCGCTGATTATATCTATCAAACAAAAAAATACTTAAGTCGATCCATAATCCCTGACCCGAGCTATAAGGGGTCAAAGTTCGAAAATTGACCGGCCTCTATCTCCGGTTCTAATTAACATAGCGACCTAAATTTTACCTTTTTGGTTTCGTCTCGATGAGCACTTTCAGATGGAAGTTCAAAAATTCACCACAGGTGGCGCTGTGATAGCGTCAAAATTCATCGAAATTCAAAGTCACTTTTCTCAAAAACGGCATTGTGCAAGTTAATGAAATTTTAGTATGTTGTAGTCCAGTCTAGGACGTTTCCAAAATGGTGCAAATGTGCGCTGTGGTTAAAACAGAACCGGAGATATGAGGGGTCAAAGTTCACAAAATTTAAAAAATCATACAGTAGACACTCGCTAATTCGGCTCTTTTAAGATCGGGCTGCTTTTTAATTCGGGAAGCGGTTACATTTGAAAAAGGTTTGTTGTCATTTTTCGAGTTTGATTATGATTATCAAATGTATCAAATATGCTCAAATTTGGCATGGTTTGTCTTAGTTTTGATGTGATTTTGCATTATTGAGGGATTTTCATGCAATTTACGTTATATATGAGTGTGTAAACTCAATATCTATATGCACATGAATAAAAAATCGTTGCATTTTAAAAAGTTTGTCGCCCGAATTTCTGTCTAATTCGGCTGACATTTCGGTCCCATATGCCCAAATTTGAGAGAGTCTACTGTATCTCCGATTCTATTTGACCGATTTTGATGAGTGAGGGCTTAAACGAAAGACCTCATCAAATGCTACAACTTTCTAGAACATTGAACTTCATGAGACCAACACCAGGGGCGCCACAGTCGAAAAAACAATTTCAATATCACATAACCTCAATTATCTCGACTGTCGCTGAACCGATTTTGATGGTTACTGCGACATAATTGTATAGGAAATTTGTGCCTACATTTCGTCCATACATCATTTTCCGCTCAGACTACGCTATCACTCCGATTTTGTCGTTTAAGTGTGAAAAATTGATTTTTCTCATAATAACGCTTTGAAACCACTCAGATGCCAATTTGACTGCTTCTACTCGACCAAGGCACTTAAAATAGGATTTTAAATGGAAAGTCTCACAAAATACAACAATTCTTTGATATAGTTGAAGTTCATCAAATGAACACTTGGGGCGCTCTGGTCGAAAAACGAGTTCACAAACAAATAATCTCGATTATCTCGGCTTCTGAGTACTCGATAAGATCCAGTTCTACGGCAAAATTATAGAGAACATTCTGGTCTACATTTCACCCATATAACACTTTTCTGTCAGTTCATCTAAATCCTTGATATTTTGGTTTTAATACAAAATTTGCATAATTTCACGAATTTGATTTAATATAACTGAATGGCGTCTCCCAACTTCAGCTCTAAATCGAATTTTAAATGCATTCCGAGTTAGCTCACATTAAGAATCTCACCCACATAAGCCGGTTAGGATTATCTGTCCCTTTTTAACGTTTGCAAGAGTAAAACGTCACAAATTATCCGAAGGCTGACAAAATTTTCCCCTAGCAATTTTGAGAATCTCCACAAAATCGACTTTTAGAAAATGATTCGAAAATCACATTTCTTTCGAAATAAAGGAAAATAGTCTTCTGCAATGTTGTAGAACAGTAAATTTCCTATAAGAATATGCTCATTATAAAACGTTTAAGTTTTCTCAGAGCTCGTGAAAGAATTAAATACAGTAGACTCTCGCTAATTCGGCTCTTTTAAGATCGGGATACTTTTTAATTCGGGCAACAGTTATACTTGAAAAAAAGTTGGTTGACATCTTCCAAGTTTGATCTTGGTAATTAAATATGCCTAAATTTGCATTGTTTTGCCTTAATTATGATGTGCTTTTGCATTATTAAGGGATTTTTATGACATTTACAATAAATATAAGTAAGTAAACTTAATGAGTGTGAAGATGAATAAAAAAATGGTTGCATTTCAAAAACTTTGTCGCCCGAATTTCTCTCTAATTCGGATGACATTTCGGTCCCAAATACCCGAATTTGAGAGAGTCTAGTGTATGCGTTTTGACAAGTTTTGCCCCAGTCTCCCCTACCATAAGCATTTCTGAGCTTATCAATGGTTTTTGTTTATCCGTGTGCTTGTAACTCACGCGGGAACGTTCTGGTACACAGGAAAAAAATCGCAAAATTGTTCGTAAATGTTTATGAATTCCTATTGGAGACTGACGAAATGCTCATAAATCGTATAACCCACAAACAAGTTTCTAAAAGTTTGTACTTTTTTACAACAAACATTGCTCGTAACATGATCACTTGACGAGCACTTTTTGTACTTTTACAAACATTTGTTCGTAAATGTTTGTAAACAAACAAAAAAAAAATGTTCGTAAACTTTTGTCATTTGTTCGTAAATTTTTGCCAGACCAACAAAAATATACGAACAAATGTTTGTAAAATTAAAAAGGGGTGGCAAAGCGTCCTAAGCTTTGCGGAATGCTCGAGCTCGCGAGATAGAGCTCTCCATGAATCAGTTTTTCGCATGATCTTTCGGTATTTACTGGTCTACTAGCGAGTGAATTGATTTATAAAACATAAAGCATTTCAAAATCGAAAATTGGTAAAAAATAATCATACACAGAAAAAACAATTTTGTAAAATTGTTCGTAATTGTTTGTGCATTTCTACTGCACTGAGAGAAATCCGAAAAAGTCAAAATACAATTCCGTAAATGTTAATTTTACCCTTCAGTATTGATCCGAAATCGGTGTAAATATTAGGCTTTTTATGTGTATTGTGGGTTAAAGTTACCCTTCTTTAATGTTGATTTTACCTTTAAAAGGTCTAAAATTAACATTAAAAAATGTTGATATATTTTTACACGCAAAAAGTGTCAAAGCAGCCTCTTTTTTTCTTAGTGCGGGCACTTAAGAAATGCTCGTAAATCGTAAAACCTATAAACAAGTTCGTAAAATTTTGTACTTTTTTTACGCTTTGTCATTATTTTTTTTTAAAGTAAAATCTAGGCAATTTAGAGTTCTGAATCAATTGTAAAAGAAATTTTTGTAAAGTGTTAAATCTCTTTTGTTTATTCTAATTCATTTACAGCGATTATTTCATAATTTTCTTTTTTATTTCTTTTTGCAGTTCGAATTGGGAAATGATGCTGAACCACCACGAAAGAGGTTGAAGGCCACAAATGGTGTTGTTTCGAATGGAACGAAGAATTGAGACTTTTTCTGGTCCTTGAAGAAATGTGGATTCAATTCAATTTAATGTGGATTAAATCAATCCTGAATACCTTAACAGTTTTTTTTTGGAGTTTCAAATATATTTTTGAAACGAAAAGAGAAATATTGGACATTATTTTTTTTTTAATTATTTTAATTGGACATTCCTTTTATTTTGAACTAAAATTGAAGTTAATTGGAAACTTGTACGCAATTGTAATCGAAGAAGGGAGAATGCGTATGTTTTGTATGAAAGAAAAAAAAATTGACGAAAAATTGTGGAAATTCTCGGGTAATTTTCCTTTTAAATTAGTCTGTAAATATTCATGTCTAACAATGTTTTATGGTAGTTTTATTCCTTGGCGAGAGAAGAAATCGAATTTGAAAGAGTTGTATTTGTTTTTTTGAATTGTACGAAATCGAATTATCGGATTTTTATCGATCAGAGTCTCAGGGATGTCTCTGAGAAAGAAAAAACAAGTATCACTGAATTAAAGAAACCAATGAACTGATCTTGAAAAAAAATGGAAAAGTTATGTCTAATCTTTTGAGAAATATATTTATGCCACCAAGGTATTTAGAATCTTAGACTTAATAAACACGTAGATATTTGTAGTTGATATGGGTTTCTTTTTCGAAAATGGTCCATATGGTCCATATATTTTGTCAGAAGACCTTATTCAGGAAAAATAAATTCCTTTTTAGTCCTATTTGGGCAATATTTTGTGCATCAACATCAACTTTAGAGTAACATTTTAAAATATTCACTCCCAGGCTAAAAATTGTGTCAAAAGGCGAAATATGCGAAAGGTAAAAAATAATTGAACAATGATAGAAATACATCAAGTAATTTATCAAATGTACCAGCAAATTTCGACTGCATGAAGGAATTTTAGTCAATAAAGATAAAAAAAAAACAAGTGAATTCTGTCTTTGACTCTATCATTTTGTCGGATTGGTTCGGTGTTTATCTGAAACACTTCTGAAATATGTTTCATGCAAATAATTCTGGATGTTTCTCATGGTTTGTTTCACTGCTAACATTATTCCTCTTTGGCTATTTCCGTATTTCATGAAACACGGTTCGAGAAAATTGTAATCAATTTGATTATTTCGTACGTAAAAATTCGTGGAATAATTTTATCTATTTAAATAAAGGATAATCAGATGATTGAAATAGATTCAATTGTCCCCGGCACACCTTTTAGATCAGAAAAAGAATTTCATGGAATCAAAATTCACATCCCTTTATTTTTCAAAAATTTTGCATTTAGGGGAGACCGAGGAGGTTTGGGACACTTTTTCATGTTTTGATTTTGAGACAGTATTCCAAAAAATCACGATAGTGTATTACAATTTCATGTGGTCTATAAAATACTTATGGGTATTGACTTTATAAAAAGTACTCGATAGAACTTGGAAAACAACTGTAATTTCGGAGAGGATACAGTAGACTCTCACTCAATCGGCTCTTTTTCAATCGGGCGTCAAATTTTGTTGACAATTTTCACGCTTAATTATGAAGCTAATTTGCTCAAATTCGCTGTAGTTCTTCCTATTTTATCGTGATTCTTTATAATTTAGCGCTTTTTGTGGAATTTACAAAGGCTTTGACGCTAAATTCTATCGCTAAACCGGATGACATTTTGCCCCATATTCCCGATTGAGAGAGAGTCTACTGCATTAGTTTGCTTTTTTTGCTTTTACCTAAACGTCAAAAAGACTTTTTTTCTTTCAAATGATGTGGATGACTTACAGTAGAGTCTCGCTATAGTCCATATTTGGTTCCAGATTTGACACTTGGGTCGCACTATAGTCCATGTTATTTTTTAAAATTATCAACAACTTTTAGTATTGAAATTGTTCGACGGCTTCCACTTTCTTTGCGATTGTGGTACTTGTCCTCGTTCTTTTCATTATGGATCACAATTATCACAATCACAACTACTCAATAAAGTTTGCCAGAAATATTAAAATGATTTTTGAAAACATTGCACGTCGCGTACTAAAAAAACATAACCTAACTCAAAATCAGTGCTTTTAAATCAACGGTCGATAAATTGTGGACTATAGAGCGATGGACTATAGCGAGACTCCACTGTATACAACCTGATAAAGAGCATTTCCACCGTTTGGTTCTGGAGGTTGATCACCAACGCTAAGACGGCGGTGGACGCAAGCATTGCTTTTTGACAAATCTTTATCTTTATACATATCTTAATAAATGTATCATTTTTCTTCTGCTTTCAAGAGCACTATAGCTCAAAAGCATGGTTATTAAAAATAAAATAAATAAAAAATAAAAATAATTGTCTCTGTAGTCCACTGCTGAACTGTTAAAGTTTGCACAAGAGGGAGATTTCCATTAGAAATTGGGAATTACTCTCCATTTTTTCAGTAACGATTTGCGCGCCACTTACAATCTTGTCAAAAATCAATGTCCCATTCATCCCCTTTCAGGTGTTCCAAACATCCCCGCGTGTATTTTTGGTATTTAAAACCTTTAAATAAAAAACAAGAGTGTATACTCTGAAACTTTTATAAAAATATGTTCTCAGATTACACTGCTAGCTAATGAGACAAAAGAGTTTTGATTTATATATAGCTGATATAAAATACAAAGAGGAAAACTGAGAAGTCAAAATATGCAATTTTTATTAATTTAAAAAAAAATGTTCATAGCATTTAAGCAATAGAACTGAGGATACCCAGTCTTTTATGGTCTCTACACATTAGAAGCAATTTTCGTCAAAAATGGCCTTTTTTAAAAAATTCTGACGTTTCTGCCTACAAGGATAGGGGAAATTTTCTTTAAAAATGCATTTTTTGAAGAAATTTCTACTAGTGTGTAGAGGCAATTTAGTCAAGATACATCTTATTGTTGCTTACGATTGAGTAGTGGTTAAATCCCGTTTATGTCAATAATTAATGAAAAATAGCCTCGTCCCATACTACCCCTGTTCCAAACCTCCCCGGTCTCTCCTTAGTAAATTAAAATTGCTTTGACGCTTAAAATATGAAGAAGATTGCGAAAGAGTGGAATAGCCATATACAAAATATTTGAAAATGAAAAGGATGTGAATTTCGATTTCATGAAATTTTTCCCGGTCTAAAAAAGATGTACTGGTGCCATATTGGCTCCGGCACCACCTTTTAGATCGATAAAAATTCATGAAATCAAAAATCGAGACCCTTTCTTTCTCAAAAAAGCCTATCCATTCTTTCGACTGCAAATTGGACTGAACTAAATTTAATTTGGTGTGGTTCAAAAGAAGAAGAAAAGTCCAAAGGGTAGAATAGACATTTGCCAAACTTTTAAGAAAGAAAGCGATGTGAATTTTGATTTTATGAAATTTTCCTGATCTAAATGGTGCGCCGGAGCCATATAGATACAAATTCGTTTGACCTAAAAATAATCTTTTACCGTGTTTTGTAGAACTTCAACTATCAATTTTCAAGCAGGGCAGAAATATTTAATAAAATTTCTTTTATCTCAATAACAGTGCATTGTAGGATGTCGATGATAAAGGACCATGTATAGAAAATTCTTCTTATAAATCCTTGAATACCTTTCTATTTCAATTTCACGGAAAGAATTGTGTAATGTCCTCTACACACTAGAGAAATTTATGTCCATATTGAAGCAAATTCCCTACGCTTGTGTAGGAAAAACTCTAAAATATGGACATATTTTTCTCTAGTATGTAGAGGCCATAAGGGACATGTTTCCTTTACAGAAATATTCTTCTTGAATAAGAACTAAAGAAAGTAAAACCTTTGAAGATCATAGACCCATAATAAAAAATAAGTTTCAAAAAATATTAGGTGAGATTCTTAACAATCTCACCTACTATAATCCTAACAAAATTTCATGTCGTCCGATCGACCTCAAACTTGGCCAAAATGTGTTTCGCCACTTCCTGATTCCGAATATATATGTGGCTAAGTTACGTTCCCGGCCGGCCGGCCGGCCGCTCTTTGGAGCTTAATAGCTCCTAAACTAAAAAAGATATCGACTTGCGGTTTTCGGCAAAGGTTATATATCGGGTGAAAATTGCAACTTGGTGCATTGACCCCCCACCCCCCACCCCTCCTTCCGCCATTTTGAAGACCCCCCTTTTTTTGTTTTCTCAATAGCTCCGCCCCTATGGCATCGAGCGGGCTCAAATTTTAGTATGTTATAGCTGGGCCTTAGAGCTTTCCATCAATACCAAACTTAAGGTCCCCCGACCCCCCTAACCCGAGCTATAAGGGTCCAAAAAAAATTTCTTAAAATGGCCATAACTCCGGTTAAAATTGTCAGAATTTAAAAAGTGAGGGCTTTTTGGAAAGCTCTCGTGAAATGCCACCTCCCCTTCTAACATCGCAAGTTCATAAAACCACCGCTAGGGGCGCTATTATTAAAAAGAAATTTTTTAAATCTTATAAGTTAAATAACTCAAAAATTCCATTGTGCATCGGGCTGAAATTTTAGTATGTTGTAGCCGTTGATTATACCTATCAAACAAAAAAAAACCTTAAGTCGATCCATAACCCCTGACCCGAGCTATAAGGGGTCAAAGTTCGAACATTGACCGGCCTCTATCTCCGGTTCTAACTAACATAGCGACCTAAATTTTACCTTTTTGGTTTCGTCTCGATGAGCACTTTCAGATGGAAGTTCAAAAATTCACCACAGGTGGCGCTGTGATAGCGTCAAAATTCATCGAAATTAAAAGTCACTTTTCTCAAAAACGGCATTGTGCAGTTAATGAAATTTTAGTATGTTGTAGTCCAGTCTAGGACGTTTCCAAAATGGTGCGTATGTGCGCTGTGGTTTCAATAGAACCGGAGATATGAGGGGTCAAAGTTCACAAAATTCAAAAAATCATATCTCCGGTTCTATGTGACCGATTTTTATGAATGAGGGCTTAAACGAAAGATCTCACCAAATACTACAACTTTCTAAAATATTTGAACTTCGTGGGACCAACACCAGGGGCGCCACAGTCGAAAAACCAATTTCAATATCACATAACCTCAATTATCTCGACTGTCGCTGAACCGATTTTGATGATTACTTCGACATAATTGTAGAGCACATTTGTCTCTACATTTCGTCCATACATCATTTTCCGCTCAGACTACGCTATCACTCCGATTTTGCCGTTTAAGTGTGAAAAAAAAATGATTTTTCCCATAATAACGCTTTGAAATCACTCAGATGCCATTTTGACTGCCTCTACTCCACAAAGACACTTAAAATATGGTTTTAAATAGAAAGTCCCACAAAATACAACAATTCTTTGATATAGTTGAAGTTCAAAAAATGACTACTTGGGGCACTCTGGATGAAAAAACAAGTTAAGAAACAAAAAACCTCGCTTATCTTGGCTTCTGAGTACTCGATGAGATCCAGTTCTATGGCAAAATTATAGAGAACATTCTGGTCTACATTTCACCCATATATCACTTTTGTGCCAGTTCATCCAAATCCTTGATATTTTGGTTTAAATACAAAATTTGTATAATTTCACGAATTTGATTCAAGATAACTGAATGGCGTCTCCCAACTTCAGCTCCAAATCGAATTTGCATGCACTCCGAGTTAGCTCACGTTAAGAATCTCACCTACATAAGCCGGTTAGGATTATCTGTCCTTTTTTCTTTTTCTTTAATATTATATGTAGACTTCATTTTTAAAGCATTATTCTTGGGAACAATCTTATCGTGCACACGCTTTACTTTATAGTCTTTAATTGCTATTTAAATTGTAAAAGAGAATTCAATAGCAGTACAATAATTCCCGAGATGTTAAATTTTTTACTAAATTCAATTATGAAGAAATTTGAAGAAAAGTTTTAAAAAAATCATATGAAGCAGGTTCTGAATAAGAGATATGCTACCTTATAATAGTGTAATAAGAGATAACATTGAATAGCAAAACTACGTTATGTTCCCGCTAATTTTCTTCGTTATAAAAAATCAATAGAATTCTATTCAAATTCAAAGTTTCAATCTGTACTGCTTTAAACTTGACCATGAAACCTCTGAAAAAATCAATTCATCGAATACAATACTTGGAGATGTTGAGGATGGGGTTTGTTTGTTGGAAAATTATCAATACCACAAATATTCAAAAACTTTCCCCAATTGCAATATCAACAAGTTTGTAGAGTTTTTAGCCAACAACCACATGCAAAAGTCCTTCGAATGGCTTTTTTCCAGCTGAAGAAAAGTACCTTTGGTATAATTCGTGCCTGGATAAAGCTTCTACCCCTAATTTCCCATAATTTGTTTTCACCCTACTAAAAGGAAGCGGTAAAAAAAGATATTTTCTAGGTCATCGATATACATAATATTTACGCGGGGAGCAGGCTGAAGTCATTTATTCAAATTGAACGTGTCTGTGATGATTATTAAGCGAATGATGGGGAGAAACCCTTACCTCTACCTTTCACTCAATTTTCCTACTTCTTTTCATCGGAAAACTTGCATGTCGTGACAGTAACCAAGCTTGACGTTCTTTGGTAAAGGATATTGCTTTTGATTAAGTATGTAGAAATTTGAAAGGGTCCTGTTGAGTTAAAAATTTTAATCTGATTCTAGTTTTGTAAAATTATAAATTAATTGATCAATACTTTCCATTAATTTCGCAAAAAATATGAGATTATCTTAGATTTTTTCTCTCATTACGTTTGCTTATGACCACAATGATCAATTTTTCCTTAGTTTTGTTTGATTTTTTGGTATTATTTTTAATTAAAGTCACACAGAACGGGGAGCAAGTGAGCACCAATAAATAATATTAATAAAGAAGGGTAAAGTGTATAGTTAAGTGTGCTAATCTGAGCGCTTCGCTATCTGGATCATTTATAACTAATCCACTTAAAATAATATTTTTATTTTTATTTCCGTAATATAGCCACTACAGTAACATAATACAACTACTCAAGTTTGAGAAAAAGCGAAAAGAGCGAAAATAATATTTTTATCCATTAAATAAGTGAGTGTCCGGATTAGCACACTTGACTGTAATCGACTCATTTTAATCTTGTGCCAGCTTGATTCTTCACTAAAAATTTTGTAGCAGTGATATTTTCGCTAATGATAGCTAGTTGATTGAAAACATTTATTGTTTTTTTTTCCTTGTGAAAAAAAGTATTTTGAATCCAAAAGTTTAATTAAAAGTGAATTAGCGAAAAGGTGACCCAGTTAGTGCATGCTGACTTATGTCAGTATTATCATTATTTTATTTCTTTAATATTTTTGATTTTTTTTTATATTATGTTTCTGAATGAAACAGTGAATAATTCTATGTATTTAGAAGAAGTAAAAAAGAATTTCATCAGTCCAAAAACAAGCGTTTAAGTAGCACTCTTCGGAAAACGATTCGGTTACCCCACCTTACTGTATGTGTACGTTGCAACACACAGAAAAATTTTGACTCTAAATTTAAGAATAGGGTACGTGTGCCAAATTCCGGCCAGCTTACAATTCCGGCCACCTTTTTTGTTGCTTGAATTTCCATAAATTTTTACTTTTTACATACTCTAGAGATTATACAATGCGAAAGAATAGTAAAAAAATGTAGCTTTGACAAACAAGAAGACATGAAAGAATTCCCGAAGGGCAAGGAACTATGAGAATGAAGGTGGCCGAAATAGGGCACCAAAGCCAGTTTACATTTTTATTCATTTTAAAATGTATTAACAATGATTTTAGAGTAAATAAAGACGATAAACTGTCTAGAAGGTTCCAAGCAACGCTCCTTAAGAAGAAAGAATAAAAAAAATCAATTTGTATGAAAAATATTACATTTCAAACTTGAGACTTTTTCGCTTGCATGCAACTATGCCGAAATTTGGCATACTTACCCTATATATAAGATCCTGGGAACTTAAATTGGACGTGAATCCCCGAGGCGTTTAAGTTTAGAAGCTCTGAGCGAATGAAATGGGCTAGAATCCCTACCTCTTTCAAGTTAAGAGATCGGGAACTTAAGTTCATCATTGGCTGAAAAATAATGTAGGGGGAGGCTTTGAACTTTCGTACACAAAAATGATGTTCAAGTTCAGTGATTTTTTCTGACTACCATGCAAACCGTATGGATTCTCCAACTACGCAAAAAAATGTCTTACTTATAAGGTTCATAATCCCACCAAACAAAATCCCAGGAAATCCTTAGATTTTCCTCCAGAGGAAAATGAAAATTTAATGGCAATTTGTCCGATAGATGAATCAAGTTTCTATTATCGCACACGATTCACGCCATCATTGAACACCCCATTTTCACCGTAAATTTTGCACCGGACACTAAAAATTGCACATCATTGTTTAAAGGTAACTCTAATCTACTGGATTAAACCATTTTTATAAGGAATAAAACATTTTAATATCACTTTTTTGGAACTTTTCTGAGAGATGTTTTATTGACATTAAAAACCATTTTTTTGCTTGATTCTACGAGAATTTCACTCCGGAAACGGTTAAATCTGATGAATACTTTCTTGAAAAGTCCAAATATCACCAAATTTACACGAATCACTAAGTTTTTAAAGCTAAAAATTGACTAAAACTCTGCAAGCGAGAAGACCACACAAGATTCCACCAAGATTTCTTTTCTTTGTCATGCAAAACAACACAATAGTGAGGTTATGTCAAAGATTGTCAAAAACCAGTTGTAAACTGTATGAGCTTATTGCAGATGTGATTCTTTCATTGCACATTCAGTTTGTGCAAGCTTGAAAAATATTTTTATATCAAAGAAATGCAAAACTGCTTAATAATTACTCAACTGCAGCCTATTTAAGTCAAATTACTTCTTGTTTATCAACTTTACGATTTTTAAGTTTTCCTTTTTAGTGGTGGATCAAATCGGTAGATTACAATAGATGTGAATATGAGGGATCGCATCTAAAATGAAGTTTCTTGGAAAATGTGAGAGAAGCCATGTCTTCTATGTGCGATCGATGAATCTGAGTCAAGTTTGTGAATTTTGTTCCACCCACAAAAAGTGCCTCTTCAGCCTAAAAGATTTTTACATAAATCTGATTCCTAATAACTCTTCTACCCTCTGTGATAGTAGTTTTTCAGAAAAGTGATATTAATTCTGCACAATCGTATGAAATATTGCACAGCAAAATTACAGTTTTGGACCTGTTTTTATTTTTTGTTTCCTGAAACTAGGAAAAAAGGATTAGACTCTCAATTTTTTCAGGAAAGATGGGATTTAAGGTTAGCTATTACAATATATAGCCATATGTGAGATTCATAAAGTAATATAGGAGAAATATGAAGTGTCTGAAGGTAGCGTATGTGCGAACGATCAAAGCCTCCCCCTATTGAGATTTGCAAATTACGATTAAAACTAAATGATCAAGGATTTAGGATTAGGGTATTGGCATTCATTGGATGGGATTTGAAATTAAATTCCTGGGTGTTTCTGTTTAAGAATTTTCCATTTTTCTGTGTGAAAGCATGAAATAGATACTCTTGAATTAAAGTCTTGTAGTTCTCTATATATAAAGTGTGCGTACGAAAGAATAGGTTCATTAAAAAATAGCTTTCAAATATAAACCACACTATAAGATAGGGTAAGTGTGCCAAATTTCGGCACAGTAGCATGCAAGCGCCAAAGTCTCAAGTTTGAAATGTAATATTTTACATACAAATTGATTTTTTTTTCATTCCTTATACTTTAGGAGTGTTGCTTAGAACCTTGTAGACAGTTTATCATCTTTATTTTCTCTAAAATCATTCTTAGTACATTTTAAAATGAATAAAAATGTAGACATAGCTTTGGTGCCCTATTTCGGCCACCTTCATTCTCATAGGTCCTTGCCCTTCGGGAATTCTTCCAATGCCTTTTTCACGTCATCTCGTTTGTCGAAGCTACATTTTTTGTTATTCTTTTGCATTGTATAATCTCTAAAGCATGTAAAAACTAAAAGTTCAGGGAAATTCAAGGAACAAAAAAGGTGGCCGGAATTGCAAGCTGGCCGGAATTTGGCACACTTAACCTAAGTGAAGTATGTATCAACTATGAAAGCTAGATCGCCACAATAAAATAAAATGATTTTTTGAAAATTATTCATCGCAAAATGTACAATAATATCAGACGTTCTAAAATTAGATAATAACATTATTATCTTGAGTCCCTCTTAAGTCATTCCAAGAATGCACACGACAACATAACTGCGGATTTTAAACCCTTTAAAACATGTGGCATATCAACAAATTGATGACGTTATGGTACACTGTATTTCCCATGAAATTTACCACTTTTTTTGCTACTATATAGTTTTGTCAAGTGCACTTGTTAAATTCACCTGATTTATAGTAATCCCTTTAATCTAATTGAGAGCCAATTATTGCTTTTCGGGAGTATATAAGATCCACAGTAGTCGGTGATAAGGTATCAGTTGCTTTACGAAATAGTGAAAGATGCAGTACACAGTGGTCTCTATTTTTGTGCTAAGTGTTCTGGGGATTGCGTTGCGATAGGAGAAGAGTTGAGTATTCAATACAATGGGCAACCAGGATGTCTCATTCGCTACGAATTTGGACGTTACTGGCCCAACAACTGCGATCGACACGCATAGGGGAAAGTGACCATGCTTGATACTGTAAAATGATGTCCAAGGTTTGTGATTATTTTCTGATAAACACACAAACCGAAGCGATTCTTGCACTATGACAAAAAAATGTCTTACTTATTAGGTTCATAATCCCACCTCAAATGGTTCCTGGAAATCCTTAGATTTTCCTCAAGAAGAAAATGGAAATTCAGTAGCGATTTTTATACAAGTTGGGTCCGGGGCCTTCCTGTATAATAATTGATTCGACAATTCGGAGGCCCATTTTCACTGCAAAAATTTCACTGGATACAAAAAATTGCACATCAATATTTAGACGGAACTCTACTCTATCTGCTTAAATCGTTTGTACGACTGGTTATTAGTTTTAAAATCACTTTTATGTTATTTTTCTAAGCCGTGTTTTTATGACATTAGGGCACTAGCGAAAACCATTTTTTCACTTTGAGTCCATGAAAATGTCATTCTGCAACCCTAAAATTCAGGCAACAGGGTTGAAGGTTATGTCAATTGTCGATAAAATTGGCGGATTGCAATATGTGTAATTATGAAATAATCACATCTAATGATATAGTTGCCACATTAAACTTATCATTCATGGACCCTTCTTAAAATATAGGATGGACACAAGTAGAATTTATGAATTTGTTACCACCCACAAAAACAGCGTCCACCAAGTAAAAATATTTTTACATAAATATTAATACTGATGACCCCTCTATGTGCTTATGATAGCAGTTTTCCTGAACAGCGACATTAATTAAGAAATACTTATGAAATATCATGTATCGAAATTACAGTTTTGGGCCTATTTTTGATTTTTGCTTCCTAAAACTAGGAAAAAAGAGCTAGGATCCTAATTTTTTTAAGAACTGTGAGGCTTAGCACCAGCTATTGAAATATATTGCGATGAGTCATAACTATTGATTAACATAGGAAAAAAATAGTTATTATCAAGCTTGGATCGTATCAAGCATGGTCACTTTCCCCTACTGGGAATGTGAAGAGTGGGGTATGGGTGCTGTGAGACATCAATGCCCACCCGAAATGAGTTTCCAAAATGTTTGGCAAAAGTGTGTGCCTGATGCAGAATGGCAGCAGACGATATATATTGAACCTCCCACGAGACCTGGATATACATTGCACCTTCAATGTGAACCATTCAATTGTACTGACCAATACACGGAAACAACGACTACAACCACAACTCCATACCCAACAACAACCAACTACAACAACGACCCCGTGTACAACGACTACAACCCCATGCCCAACTGAAACAACAACTCCTTGTACGACTGAATCGTCAACGACTTCATCTCCTGTACCATTCCCGGAAACAACTACATATTCCACTTAACCACCAAAATCCTCTGAAACCTGTCCAGGAGCTCTAGTTCATCAATATGCCCCTGGAACGCACAACTGTGCCCCACCTCAATGCACTGCGCAGCAGTTGGAACAGGGCGCTCTTTATCCCACAAGAGATCCTACTATCAATCATTTCCTCAGTTGGCAAGGATCCCTATGTATCATTTCGTACACGGAAATCTTACAAAAGACTGTATTCTCAACTGTATGCACTTTTCCTTGCCATTTATTCGAAAGTAAAGAGCATGATAAGTAAGACAGAATTGTAATAAGAGATTATTGATTTGAGACAAAGAAAACTTCTGAAGTGCCTAAAATTATGCTTTATCCAAATTCGAATTTTAAATCTTAACCCTTTAACGACGAGACACTTTTTACGGACTGAAAATCAACAATAAAAATTAAACTGGTATACAAAATCAATGATTAGTCTTACATCTAGCCTTGGAAAGTCCAACAAAGTCTGATTCGGTGTATTTTGAGCTTCTATGAACGATAGGGACAAAAAAAAAACCTAAAAATTTAAGTAATTTTTCTGACAATACCAATGAATAATAATTTTTGCTTTAATACAAAATATTACGTATGAGTATTGTAGTTTTTATTGCCAAAAGGGTTTTGCTTAAAAAAATATTAGAAGTATAAAAAATAAATAAAATCAATTATAAATTTGTGAATTTAAAAATTCACCATTTTTTAGATTAAATATTTACTATATAGCAAATAGCTGGAGATTTGCAAAAAATATCCTAGATTCCTTCAACCTTCTACTTTGCAAAAACGTACAAACATAAGAAAAAAATAACTTTAGGTAGTCAGGAAAAATTATTTTCTGTTATGGGACACCGGTGTTCCAATCGTTCTTAAAGGGTTAATGCACCTAACTAGGGTCGGAGGAACGTCTGTTCGACAGGGAACCCCTATTGACACTTTTGTCAAAATATTGAAAATTATTTAATGTATCTAGTAAAGTATAAGTAATATAACGTTTTTTTCTGTAATATACCTTTTACTATAAACAGAGATGTTCAAATTTCGTATCCCAAATGGTACAGAGTAGGGTGTTAATAGGTGCTGACACGAGTTCTTAAAGTGTCTATAGACGTTCCTTTCACCCTAAGTACTCCTTCCTAACTCTATATTTTAAAATATTATATTATGAACATTGTTTAGGGTTAAGTGGTACAAGTTGGACAGGGCTTTTTTCTTGATAAATTTAGTAATTCATTTTTATTTGTATATTTTTAATGCTTTAGTTTTATAATTTGGTTCCTTGTGCTTAAAAACAAATTTTGTACTGTATTTATCAAGAAAAAAGCCATGTCCAACTTGTACCGGCGAATTATCCAACTTGTAACACTAATTCCAAATTATATTACTTTACCCTATATTGAAATTTTAGTAGACTCGTCCATTCGATTCTTTTTTCGATCAGGGTCAAATCAAAATATACTGAAATTTGCTATCGATGTTCTCAGTATTATCGCGATTTTTTAAGCATTGAGGTTTTTGAGTTTTAACCGCTTAGTCTGTAGGTGTATTTACAGATGGACAGACGGACAAACAGCGTAATATCATATAATATATCGTTGATTTATTAATCATATCGAGATATATTTTTACAATGTTATCAGGCTGGAAAGTCGTACCGTGTAGAGAGAATGTGCTGAGTCCATTGTAGATCGCCTAAAAGAGCGTCTTCCTCGAGATATGGATGCGTTTCCGTGCTCCCCGAGTTAATAGGCATTTTTAATACGTTTTATTCCGTGTTAAAATTAAAATTCCTTTTTCTAAACACTTACAGTTGCTTGCACCAGGCAGAATTCGAACTCACAACTGCTGTGAGAGTCGAGTCAGAGATCTCATCCGCGTAAGATCCAAAGGTCTTGCTTATTACGCCACTGACATCCCCATATGTTGATTAAAAAAGGCCCAGGAAGTGCAAAGTTCAGGGATTATATAGTACTCTCTGTCGAGTTCGAACGGAAAAAGTTTATATACGATTTGCAGACCGGTTTCATAAACATACAATGTATTTGCATGACTAGACATTATTTCCCTTGAAGTTTAAAAGCTTTACATGAGTAGTTTATACATAGGGTAAGTGTGCCAAATTTCGGTCAGCTTGCAATTTTGGCCACCTATTTTGTTCCTCGAATTTCCATGAATTTTTAGTTTTTACATACTCTAGAGATTATACAATGCAAAAGAATAACAAAAAATGTAGCTTCGACAAACGAGATGACGTGAAAAAGGCATTGGACGAATTCCTGAAGGGCAAGGAACTATGAGAATGAAGGTGGCCGAAATAGGGCACCAAAGCTATGTCTACATTTTTATTCATTTTAAAATGTATTAAGAACGATTTTAAAGTAAATAAAGAAGATAAATTGTCTACAAGATTCTAAGCAACACTCCTAAAGTAGAAGGAATGAAAAAAATCAATTTCTATTAAAGATATTGCAATTCAAACTTGAGACTTTGGCGCTTGCATGCAACTATGCTGAAATTTGGCACACTTACCCTAGGTCTTGGAGGGTATACTTAAGAGTCTTATGAACAAGATTTGAAAATTTCTAACTGCTTATTGTGTTACCATTATCACAAAAATTATAAAATGACGTATCATACGAAATAACTTCCGTATAGAGTAATGTAGTTCTCAAGAAAATTTATCACTTCTTCCAATACTTGAAGGAGACTTTATTGGTTGGATCCACAACAAAGCATACAAAGCAAAGGATGATATCACAATTACTGATCCAACCGCATATTTGTCAAGTGCCCTTGTTAAATAAATGTGATATACTCTAATCCCTTTATTATCTAGCCGTTCGATAATTGCTTTATGAGGGTATATTAGAACGTTAGATTTCAATAATGCGGCATCAGTCGTTTTGTAAACAGTGGAAAATGCAGAGTGCAGTGTTCTCTATTTTTGTGCTAAGTTTTCTAAAGGTTGCGATGGGAGAAATGTTACGTCCTGTAAGCGATGGACAACCAGGATGTCTCATCCGTTACGAGTTTGGACGTTATTGGCCCAACAATTTCGATCGACACGCGTACTGGGAATGTCATGTGTGGGGTGAAGCTGCTGTAAAATATGAATGCCCATCTAATATGAGTTTCCAAGACATTTGGCAACAATGTGTGCCAGATGCAGATTGGCAACAGACACCGTATAGTGAACCCCCCACAAAACCCGGTGACATGTCGCATGATCAATGTGAACCATTAAATTGTACATCTCATCCTTTGACCACAACGACACCTCACACGGTAAGAATTATCAATATTTTATTAATTAGTTGTAATGGCACTTCATTAAAAAAAATGTTTGTCCCACAAACTACATGCACTCTTACAACAACAACACCTTACCAGACTGAACCATCAACAACAACGCCTTGCCAGACCGAAACGGCAACAACACCTACTACTACAACGCCTTGCCAGACTGAACCATCAACTACAACTACAACAACACCTTGCCCGACAGAACCATCAACTACAACAACACCTTGTCAGACTGAACCATCAACTACAACAACACCTTGCCAGACTGAACCATCAACTACAACAACGCCTTGCCCGACTGAATCGTCAACTACAACAACGCCTTGCCCGACTGAATCATCAACTACAACAACGCCTTGCCCGACTGAATCATCAACTACAACACCTTGCCCGACTGAAATACCAACTACAACAACACCTTGTCAAACTGAACCATCAACAACAAGTACAGCAACTCCTTGTCCGACTGAACCGTCACTAACTCCTACAATACCCCCTCATCATCCCGAACAAACAACAACGACAACTCCCCCTAATCCATCTGGCAACTGCCCAGGAGCTCAAGATGGTCAATATGCTCCTGGACCGTACAGCTGTGCCCCACCACCGTGCACCTGGGATCAGTGGAAAGATAAAAAACTTTATCCCACAAGAGACCCTACTAAATTCTACCAGTGTGGTCCCGGCGTTGGCAACCTTTATGTAATGCCTTGTGCTCCTGGCACTTGCTTCAGTTTTGATGTGCAAGGCTGTGTTCATGTCTATGACTGGAAAAATCCTTGCACGAGCCAATAAAAAGAAATTAATGTGTATTATTAAAATATAGAGATATATTTGTCTCTAAAATATGCTATGGGACGAAATGTAGTATAATATCGCACTGTGAGGGTCGCAATGATGTATTGAGGCCTTGGTTATTTTGAGATAGAAGCCCTCAAACATTAAACGATAATTTTTCATATATTTATAATTTATATTTTAAGGTAAAATTTTAACTAGTAATATATCATGTTGTAGCCTAAAATAAAAAAGATAATAATAATAAAATATAATTCCTGCAATGAAAATCCTTATTTTCCCAGTCTTTATTTCTGAGCTGTGACTAATATTGTTAAATTCTATCAGATATTGAAATGTCACTTTCTAAAAATATTTGAAATATTTTTTGGCTTGCACCGTGTTGATTTCACACTCAAATTTAAATAATTTCATTTTCAGGTATGTTTGAATGAAATGGTTATCTTGACGACTACCAAAACATAACTCAAAAATAAAAGAAGTAGGAGTCGTTTTCGAAATATCCCGAAAACATGATTTTGGAAGGAATGGAGGGAGGTGGTAGGAACATAAAACTCATAATACTGATCCTTGCGTCAACTTATGGGGGAGATCCCTCGAAGACCGGAAGTTCGTATCTTTTACCGTTTGGCATCTAACTGTGTTACAAGTTTTGCGAGCTGCTCAAACTTCCGAGAAGTAACCACGTGTAAACAGGGTTGGGCGATTTTTTTTGCATTTTACATTTTACATCATTTCTTTACAGTAAAAAAAACTTTTAACATGTGCTACATTTTTAACATGTAAAGTTGAAATGTAAAAAATGTAAAATTGATTTAAATTTTTCTTTTTCACTCAATGAAAGATTTCTCTATAATCAGTCTATAATCTATAATCTCTATAATCAGCGGCTTTTTGCCGTAAAGCTTGTCGTTGAAAATGCGTGGTGAAATTTACTGGCAACCCGAGTTCAAATTTTCCTCTACCCAGTCTAACAAATATAAGCCATATAAATGACGCATAATTTTTTAACCTACATGCTCAGGGAGTTTTCCAATTGTTCTGTGGTTTCCATTAATCATCACCAATATTGTGAAAATCATTCAAATTAAGACTTATTTCCTTCTTTCATCTTAACAATATTTTTTTTTTGATTTTGCTATATACCTTGTCCAAGATATCTCATCCGAGAAAACAATGTTCATAAAGAGACTCATTCTCTTCTTGCTAACACTCATTCTGTAGTAATGAATGTATGCAAAAATATTTTTTAAATGTTCTAGAAACCATCGTGCTTTGTTATTAAACTGAATCTAACGTATTAAACAAAAATTCATACTAAATATTATACAATATTGTATCGATTTTAACAAAATCTGCACAGAATGCGAGTAAAGCAATCAAAATTGCTAAAGGTTTCGTTCGGAAGCTGTGATGATTTCATATTAAATTTTAACCGTCTTATGCTGAAGCTGTGCGCTTTTTATTTGTAATTTATCCTTTTCGTAGTGAAGCTATGAGTGCTTTACATACAAGTGAAATCATTTTAAGCTTAGGTTGCGCGCAATTTTAACACAATATTTACCGTTTTATGCTGAACCAGTGCCGGTTCTGTGACAGCCTTTTTTTAACTCAAGCTGTGCGGCTTTTATGCACAATTATGATCGTTTTTACTAAAGATTATTTAAAAATATATATTTTGACTTTATTCCTTGCATATTGTGGTTAACCCTTTTGTATTAAGAACACAAAATCCTTAATTTTTCCTGCACTTCAGGAGTTTTAATTGGCTTCTTAAATATACAAAACAGCTAAGTAATTCTTAATCAACTCTACTAGTTGGAACACTTTCTTTTAGCTTTAATTTCTGGTTAAATGATGATAAAAATTTAGAAAATATATCACTGTATATTATATTTTCATTGCAATTATTGCAAATATACCAAATCGCAAATTCTTTTAGGTATCATTTTATCAAAGTCTTTAAAAATAATCCACATAATTACTATAAAAAATGAATAAAGTTTTTTTAGATTTTAAAAATTGATTGATCAAGTAATGTCATCTGCCTATTTACGAATAGTGAAAAAAAAATCATATTTTTATGTCTTATTGCTTTACAACATGTTTACTAATAATATTAATTTTGATTCTATTTTTCGTTAACGATCAGAAAATTCAACATTTTGAGGATTTAATATAGACAACATTATGAAATATCTATCTGTGAAAGAAGGACGATGTTCTTTTTAATTAGAAAAATTAACCCTCTAACGGTGTTTTCTTTAATATCCAAAAAATGTAGTTAAATAATTTTGTCTAGGGTAATTAAAGGTCCACTGAACTCAAAAATACCATCCATTCTTCATTATCTTTTTCCGTTTGGGCGCCAGGTGAGAAAAGGTAAAGACCGCCTGCAGGCGGTCATATCCGTTTAAGGTATAAAAAGACTGAAATATTTTAATTGAGAAATAGTGAACAAATAGTAAAATAAATTAATTTTAAACGTTTTCTATGGATGAATGTTGTATGATTATCTAAGAAATGATAATTTTTAGGAAAAAACGTTTATAATTTTTATAATTAGACGTTAATGAAGTTCAAGGTGTTTCATTGAGACTGATTTTATACTAATAGGTCGCAGGCTAGGTATGAAAACGTCACCTTCTTGTATAATTTGAAGGTCCTTTGAAATACATTGCTCATCTCCTGGTTTTATTTCACGATCTGGGGCATTAAAGCACGAATTAGGGAACTCATCATCACTGTTGAAGTCTGCTTCTTTATCAATTTTGCTTAATTCGCAGAAATCGACCATTTTACTCATTCTGGACAGTCTTCGTGTAATCTCAATTGTTTTCCATGATTAATACATTGTAAAATAATAATATATTTTATTAGAACAACCAAAACAATTAAATAAAAAAATCGGTAATTTTTTAAAATTTTACCCTTGAACTGATAAGACCGCCCACAGGCGGTCTTCCTTTTTTTCTTCTAAAACTCATACTCTTAGTTTTTTTACACTTATCAATTGAAATATACAAACTAGAATAACATATCTTTCAGAAAGTAATACTCTTACTACAGTTAAATTACTTTAAAACAATCTTTTTTGCACTTGAAAACGCGAAATGTCGCGAGTGACATTTTGTTGCTTTTTCTCTGACCTGTCACACAAAACTGAAGATTGTAAGCAAACGAAAGGTCAAAATGAGTTCAGCTTCAGAAAATAAGTTAGTAAGACTATAACTGAGGACACTGTACATATTTCAACTTCAAATAAGTAATAATATTGCAGTAAATGCGATTTATAGAATGACCGCCTGGAGGCGGTCTTACCCGTTAGAGGGTTAACGCTATTTTACCACAGGAAGTATGTTTTATGTGTACAAAATCGTTCAATTACTTCACATCTATGGGTTTTCAAAACGAAATTGAGTTCGTGGTTTTCCCAAAAATGTTTCCTTGATATTTCTCATAAGCAATATCAATATTGGTATTGCTTACAGGAAATGTTCAAAAGATTCAAAAATGCGTAAATTTCCTATTTTACATTTTACATATTTTTTTTACATTTTTACATATTTTTTACATGTAAAATGTAAAAAATATTTTTTACTATGTAAAGGCACAACCCTGCGTGTAAATATTGTTTGATGTAATTTTTTGGGTATATAATCAGTTCAATTGTTCAATATCGTTTTAAATTTGTTACAAATCATCAGAAATCCAATTTGAAGTTGAATATAGATCAAGGGGGTATTTAAAAAAAAAACCGGTCATTGGTAGACCCAGGGTTGTAATCCATGTCAAAGGTATATAGTTTGTAGGTCGTAAATTTCAATAAGATTTTCAAATATTCAAAAATTTCTAGCTTCTTCGATAATTTTTTTCCTCGATAGTGTTGTAGTCTAGTCTAAGTTCTTCTGCACTTTTCAAAAAGTATGGCAGGGATTCCCTGTGTTTAAATAGTGCAGGATACATGGGGTAACGGGTCACAATTCACGAAATCAAAAACACCGTTTTTCCTGTTCTAGACCGCAGCAAAAAAAGTCAGGGATAGAATTAGACAGAGAATTTTTATAGTTTTCTCTATACACTGAGAGAAATCCGAAAAAGCTAAAATAACATTCCGGAAATGTTAATTTTACCCTGCAGTATTGATCCGAAATCAGTGTAAATATTATGCTTTTCAGGTGTATTAGGGGTTAAAATTACCCTTTTTCGTGTTATTTTTACCTTTAAAACAGTGTAAAATTAACATTAAAAAATGTTGATATATTTTTACACCTAAAAAGTATTAAAGTTATGAGGAAAAAAAGTTAATCGCACCCCCGTTTTTTTCTCAGTGTACAGCATATTGAGAAAACTATAGATATTTATTAAGAGTAATTTACTCCCTCCTTATTGATAGAGACAAAGAAAAATTTCATTTTTTGACGAATTTTGATCTGAATTTCATGGGACCAACACTAGGGGCGCCAGAATCTAAAATGGATAGATATTTATTAAATATCATTCTTTTCCTGGATATTTTGGTACAAGAGGTAGATAACTGTACCGCTCGCTATTCACTCGAGTGCCAATCTGCCGATGTTTTGGAAAAATTATGCCGATTTCCTGATTTTGCACGGATTTGACGATCTCGTGTCGGTCTGCCGATTTGGCAGAATTTCCCGCAGATTTAAATGTCAATTCGCTCTTATGTCGTATGACTTGTTATAAACTGTGTGGTTCGTTTAAACTCGTCGCGGAAATTCTGCAGAAATTCTGCAACACGAGTTTAAGCGAACCACAGAGATTAAACGACTCACACGAATTTAAACGAACGCTGTGCTTCATAGGAGCGAACTGAAATTTGAATCTGCCAATTCTTCGCTAAAATTGTGCTTATCTACCGATTTTTACTTATTAACATGGCGATCCTAGTCCCCGGCGAGTGGCATTTAAAGTTGAAGCCAATTTCTTACTTTCACATATAAATGCTTATGGGAATTTTACTGCACTCGTGACCGTTACACGATATATGTCAAAATTGAGGTGTTCCTTCTGTACAAGACTGTGGTCCTTGTAAAGAGGGATAAATATACTATATTTCTGTCTAAATGCGGTCTTGTTCTAAGAAGTGTAAGCTGAATTTCTGATCAATTTGTGAGTTGGCTTCAAATAGCTCCATATAAAAAAAACACTTCGCCGGGGGCTAGTGTCGATCTGTTGATTTCTGGCCTAATTGTGCCGATCTGTCGATTTTTAGCTCCAGATCGACACAATTTTGCCGATAGTCGTTCACAGTTTTCAGTGATATTTTAATTACATGAGGCTAATGTTTAATACTTTAACTTTTTCATCTTATTGACAGTTCTCTATATATAAATACAATTGATATTGAACTAAAATTTCGCATAAAGGCCTCTACACATTAGAGAAATTTATGTCCATATTTAAGCAAAATTCCCTACACTGAGAGAAATCCGAAAAAGTTAAAATAACGTTCCGGAAATGTTAATTTTACCCTGCAACATTGATCTAAAATCGGTGTATGTAAATAATACCCTTTTTAGGTGTACAGTGCCCGCTCTCTAATCCGGATCGCCGTAATCCGGACGAGTTATCGACGGTTACTTTAAAATCATTTTGAGGTTATGTATGCATGTGTGTTCAGCAATGAGAATGAATTATCCTGTGAAGTTTTTATTCAATAAATGAAGTATAATAGCATAGAATTCTCTAATTTTGTCATTTTAAGCTTCTCTAAAACTTTTATTCTAATTCTCGGAAAAAAACCTTGTATTATATTTTCAAGACGTTGAACAAATTCAAAAAATCCATCCGGATTACGAAGCGGACATCTGTCAAATTGTCCCCTAATCATCCGGATTACGAAGCGGGCACTGTATTAGGAGTTACAGTTACCCTTTTTCATGTTAATTTTACCCTTAAAAAAGTGTAAAATTAACATTAAAAAATGTTGATATATTTTTACACCTAAAAAGTGTTAAAGTTATGAGGAAAAGAAGTTAATCGCACCCTGTTTTTTCTCAGTGTACGCTTATATATGAAAAACCTTTCAATAGGGACATAAATTTCTCTAGTCTGTAGAGGCCATAAGTCTCACTTTAACACTTTATTTTTAAAGAATCTATAAGCAATGTTTGAAATTTTATTTGTTTGAACTCTGCGAAGTCTAAGCGTCGCCCTGAATTAAGTATTGTGGTTTGTTTCTGTGAAAAGTTGCTGTTCCCGCGCTCAGGAAGCCCCCAGTTCGTTCCAAGTTCCCTTCCGTGAATGTACTTTTCATTTTCGCGCCGATTTATTCACAAATCACTCTTGGCTCTTTGAGTCTTCAAATTGAATTACTGTTAAGGGAAATGTAGTGCAATAATCGTAGATGAATATTTGAAATAGAAAAAAACATAATTAACTAAAGGTAAAGGGAGAGTTTATTAATTATCTGTAGAGAATATTTTGATATCAATAATGGTGATTTGGCAAATAGCTCATGGCTGAATCTGAACCGCCTGGAGCGGACCCCCAAGAGTCCGAAGTGGACAAAGAGGCTCTTGAGCGAGAGAATTATGCTCGCAGGGAAGTAGCAGCTGAATGGCATGTACCTCTGGGTGGTAAGGTATTTCGTGTGGAATTTGAGCATGGAACAGCAAGTGGGAAAAGAGTCCTTTGGATTGATGGGAAGGAGATTTTGAGACGAGACTGGATGTTTAAGCTCGTTGGAGAAGATTCTTTCCATTTGGATGGAGTTCGGTGCATCCTTCGTGTGGACCCAGCTCCGGGATTTAAGTACACTTATTCACTTTTTGTGGGTGGACAAGCTTTTGAGCAATTTACAGAAAGGCAAGCAAGAGCTCTTAAAGCATGGGAAATTACAGTCAGGGACAAATTCTACAGGATAGTGTTAGGTAAGTCATTTTGGTATGAAAGATTCATTCATTAAATATTGAGAGATTTTTTTTTAGATTAAATGTTCAGTTATCTTCCTTTATAGTCGAGTATTTATTTCTATATTTAATGTCAAATACACTACACACCCTTCTCGTGACAACATCACCTTGAAATGTGGTGTTACCATAAATCAAAGAACATGAAATTATAATTTAGTGATTAATATTTAAACACATTGTGAATGAATATCACCCTCAATTCAGTGTTTCCTCGCGCTTCTTTTGTTACTATGAAAAGGCCAAGTTTTCCCTGGAAAAATCGACTTTCTTAAAGAAATTCTTATCATCCTTCTAGCAATTATTCAAAAGAAAATTCTCCCCTAAAGGAAGGAAAAAAATCGATTGTGGTGCAAAATGTGGAGAAAAAGTAGGAAAATGCAAATTGGGAAAATTCATGAAACAATAAAAAATGATTGCTTAAAGCACCAACCAGGGACAAAGAAAAATCAATGAACGACTTATAAGTCAATAAATATTTAAGAAAATCCATCGATAAACCTTGTTTTGCTCTTCGAAATCACTTCAAAATAGATTTAATCAGCTAGAAATTGTTTCCTGCAAATTTATTTGCCATATTTTCGTGTTTTCACTCAATTTTGGGCTGAAGACAAAACACGAAAGAGGGACAGACGGTAAGGAGGAAATCTTTCATGGCATTAGAAGCCCCTTTTCGCACGAACAATTATTTAGTCACAGGGGAGGAAATATTTGTTTTGCATCGCGTGAATAATTAGCACTTTTTCAATTTTTTAGTCCTGAATATTCCAGGAATTCTTCAGGAAATGTTTTCTCTCTATTATTTTCCCTCGTGTTTTTTTTTCCTCATTTGCACAACGACGAATGAATGAGTGATGCAAATTCTTTAAGTTTTAAGGAGTTGCATTATTTGCATTGTATATTATGGAACTTATAAGAATTCTTAAAGAATTTCAGAGAAAAAAAGACAGCAAATATTTTCAAGTATAATTTAGATACAAATTAGAGTTTTTTATACTTAAATTCTTATATCAATATTTCGCTTCGAATTCCGATAGGATTATTTAAAAACTTCTTAAAATGTTTAGCAATAGGGGAAAGTGGGGCACCTTAGAAGTGGAGTAGCTTGAAATTGGGATTTTCGCTTATTTTTAAATGGAACTGAGTCTTATCGCTTATCATGATGTAATTTAGCTTAGCAAATAGTTTGTGAAACAAAATTATATCACAATAAGGTCTAGTTTAATTTAAAAATAGGTGTGATTAAGAATCACACGTAATTGGAGACAAAAAACAAATTTCAAAGTTTCCTCGATTCAAATGTGCCCCACTTCCCCCTACTTTTATATTAGTCAGAAAATGTTAAGCCTCGTTTGTAATGTGTCAGGAACTGACTCACTACAAGTTTTCGTATGTTATAGCTGGGCCTTAGGGCTTTTGATCAATATCAAACTTAAGATCCCCTAACCCCCCTGACCCGAGCTATAAGGGTCCAAAAATATTTCTTAAAATGGCCATAACTCCGACTCTAATTTCCAGAATTTAAAAGGCGGGGGCATTTTGCAAAGCTCTCATGAAATGCACTTCCATTTAGACATCTGAAGTTAGTAAAGCCACTGCTACGGGCGATATTATTAAAATTATTAAAAAGGAAAATTTTCAATTTTCTAAGTTAAATAACACAAAATCTCTATTGTGTATCGGGCTCAAATTTTAGTATGTTGTACATATCGCATATTATACCTATCAAACAAAAAAAACTTAAGGCGTTGAGTAACCCCTTACCCGAGCTATAAAGGGTCAAAGTTCGAATATTGACCGGCCTATAATTTCCTATTCTAATTAACATTTTGAACTAAATTTTGGATTTTTGTTTCGTTTCGATGAGCACTTTCAGATGGAAGTTTAAAAAGTTACCACAGATGGCACTGCGATAGTGTCAAAATTCAAAGTCATTTTTCTGAAAAACGTCATTGAGCAAGTTAATCAAATTTTAGAGTGTTATAGTCTAGGCTATGAAGTTTCCAAAAAGTGGCCTGGGTTCGCTGTGCTTAAAATAAAATCGGAGATATGAGGGGTCAAAGTTCACGAAATTCAAAATGCCATATCTCCGGTTCTATTTGACCAATTTTGACGAAAGAGGGCACAAATTAAAGGGCATTGAATAAACGAGCAGTAAAAAGTCAAATTTGGTCAGCAAAAAATTCGAAATGATCAGTAAAAAATAAAAAAATGACCAGTAAAAAATAAAAAAAGGGCAGCAAAAAGTTTAAAAAGATCAGTAAAAAATTAAAAAAGAGCAGTACTTTATTAAAAGCGGTCAGTAAAAAATTAAAAGTGGTAAGCAAAAAATTAAACATGATCAGTAAAAAGTAAAAAGTGATCAGTGAAAATAAAACATGATCAGTAAAAAGTTAAAGATGATCCGTAAAAAACAAAAAGTGGTCAGTAAAAAATAAAAAGTGGTCAGTAAAAAATTTAAAATGAGCAGTAAAAATATTAAAAAAAAAAACAGCACAAAATTAAAAATGAGCAGTAAAAAATAAAAAGTGGTCAGCAAAAAATTTATAACGAGCACTAGAAATATTCGAGATGGTCAGTAAAAAGTTAAAAAATGATCAGCAAAGAATTAAAAATGAGCAGTAAAAAATAAAAAATGGTCAGTTTTTTACTGGCCACAATTAATTTTTTATTGTTCACTTTCAATTTCTTACTGACCGTTTTTAATTTTTTATTGACCAATTTTTATTTTTTACTGCTCGTTTTTAATTTTTTACTGATCGATTTTTATTTTTTACTGACCACTTTTGATTTTTTACTGACCTCTTTTAATTTTTTGCTGACCAATTTTTATTTTTTACTGCTCCTTAATTTTTTGCTGACCACTTTTTACTTTTTACTGCTGATTTTTAATTTTTTACTGCTTTTTTAATATTTTTTGGTGCTCATTTTTAATTTTTTGCTCATCAACTCGAATATTTTTACTGCTAATTTTTAATGTTTTACTATCCATATATTCTTTTTACTGACCATTTTTAATTTTTAGCTGATTAATTTTTAATTTTTTACTGATCAACTCGAATATATCTACTGATCAATTTGAAGTTTTTACTGACCAAATTTAACTTTTTACTGACAAATTTGAAAATTTTTGCTGATTATTTCGAATTATTTGCTGATCAAATTTGATTTTCTGCTGACCACTTTTGACTTTTTACTGACCATTTGGTTTTTGCCAAATTAAAGCAGTATATACATATAATACCTCGATTTTTTTTCATTTTTAAATGTGTTTTAGAGATTACTCAGGCGAAATCTTATTCTTATACGAAAATCCCGTTGAATCATTCTTAATAACGGTTTTTCAAGGTCAAAGATTAAAAAGGCTCTAGAGAACATCTCTCTCAACCGAGTAGTATCATGTTTGAGCTCGTTGGAAAGGTCTTGGAATTTTCAATAAAACTAAACTGTTTATTAGTCGAGTACAACAAATCCAAGTAATGTGTTAGGTTTTTGTGTCGATGGTATCTCTTCAATTTTGTTTAATATATAGTAGCGAGTGTGTTGAATACTATGAAGATATGATTTTAGGTGTTCATTTTGTTAAACGTCTTAAGTTTTATTTTTGACCACTTTATATATCAAGATCTGCAAAATAGGTCTCATGACCTAAGACCTTGGTAAAGTAGCTTAAGGAAGGGAGGGGCGGGGGAAACAAAAAAAACTACACTAGTTATAATAGACATAATAGAAAGGAATAATAGTGCATATAACATTTAGGATTTTACAATATTAGCAAATAATGAACCGATGCATAACCGATAAGTAATTTTAATCAGAAAATCAATTATATTACTCCTAAGCTATTTTGCGCGATCTTTTGAGTAATTTTTGAATCGGTTATAAATAAGTAAATGGTAAATGATGAGAAAGTATTGAGGTATAGCATCTAAGTCACGAAACTGGACCTTACTAGAATATAATTTAGCTCCACAGACCGTGAAGCTAAAATACATCACGATAAGACTCAATTCCATTTAAAAATAGGTGAGAAAGCCCAATTTCAAGGCTGCTCCACTACCCCCTAACCCTAAAATTCAATTCAAAATTAAATTTTCACGTATTTCGAATTGCAAGCACCCCGAGTTGCATGCATTTCGATATTGCTTGTAAAGAATCTCATCTACCATAAGCTTATTTGGGCTTATCGCTGGATTTTTTAGCCTCCTCCATATTACCTGTTAACCTGTTAGTTGTTTTCTAAACAGGAGTAAAGCTAATTTATACTAATATTTAATTAATAAAAGAACAAGAAAATTATTTCAAATCCTTACACGATAATTAATGATATAACAATCCCAACAATCTCTTAAATTCTGAAATTATTTTATTTTAAAGGTATTCGCGGAAACATTTTAAAACGTTATTTAATTAATGCTCAACATTTTGAAATAAGCTTTAAATAAACAAAGCGTCATTATCCCCATTAGCCTTTTAGGGTCCTATCACTATCCTATCCTAGGAATTTCACAATTTAATTTTAAATTCAATTGAGCTAATTGAGCATTAAAAGATTTCTAGAATTTGCTTGAAAATTCTCACAGCCAGGACACATTTTGCAAGAAATTTGCTCAATTTTAAATAGTGCCATGGAATTTTTGATTGTGAATGACTCCGGAAAATCTGTGATAGTACTTAAAATGTCTTAAAAGTCACTTATTTGTTATTAAGAAGGATCCCTAAAGCCAGAAGAAAGGGTTGTAGGCAAGGGGACTCATGAAGAGACTTTCATACAGTCTTGTTGAAAATCTGTATTAAATTATCCCAACTGCGTTTTCTTGACACAACAATTTTCTTCGAATTTGGACACTGAGAAAAAAAAGAGGGTGCGATTAACTTTTTTTCCTCATAATTTTAACACTTTTTACGTGTAAAAATATATTAACATTTTTTAATGTTAATTTTACACCTTTTTAAGGGTAAAATTAACATGAAAAAGGATAACTTTAACCCCTAATTCACATAAAAAGCATAATATTTACACCAATTTCGGATCAATACTGCAGGGTAAAATTAACATTTCCGGAATGTTATTTTAACTTTTTCGGATTTCTCTCAGTAGAGGAACTCAGCAAATTACTCTCGATACTGAAGCTTCACTCGCGTACAAGTTTATCACTAATCACTTTACTTATCATATTTTTTTGGCCACAAATAAGAACTAATTACGAGTGAATAAATTTAATAAGAACAATTTGGTTCAAAAGGCTACTTGTTTAACTGCAATAAAATTGAAATGAATGAGCAATTTTAACATTTTAATTTGCTGAATTTAAATTTAAATGAGCAACCACATTTATGCTATTTTAGCATGTTTAAAGATATTTTGGTAAGCCAAGTATTAGTTTATATCCAATATATAAGCGAAAATCTATCAATTCAAATGATTTTTAATGCAAAAAAACAAGGAAGAATTCATTTAAAAATTAAATTGAATTTACAAATTGAAAAAATCCTATTGTGATAGCACGAGAGTGGGAAATCACTCATTTTCACACTAAATATTTAACATAAATCACTAATCCTCCTTTGTTTGAGAATGAGAATGAAATGAGTTAATCCTATGGCATTTTACCTGATCTTCCGCAGAGAAAGACAGTCTCAACGTGTACCTGAACGGAAAACTTCGGGAAGAAGTAGGAGAATTTGTGGATGGCGGTGCAGATACCACATTCCAAGCTGATGGCAACGTCTTCATCCTGCACAGCCGAAGCAGTGGCAACAAACGCACTGGTATCCTCCATTCAGTGACTGTGAATGGAGCCCAAGTGCCCGAAGTGGATATAAAGTAAAAGGAAATTAACAAAAATCAAACGAAAGGGTTGACTACCCCTTAGCCAAGACACCCTCAATGGAGACGCCGGGTGGGCAAGTAGTAGAGAGAAAAACGATATTTCAAATTGTATGTTCATTTTAATTAATTTTCATGCTATTTTTCTTCAATATTGTTATCATTAATATTTGCAATACAAACCATTTGATTAATTCATCATCGTAATCATAGTTGATTGTTTTTTAAAGCAATAATTAAAATTGAATACGAGAAAGAAAATATAATGAACAAAGATCTCAACATTTTTCTTTAAAAATAAAAAAAAGAATTCTCCTTCCAAATTTTCTTGTAATTATTTATATTTAATTGAAAATATTTCTGCTTGAGAAGTAAATTGATTTTTAATTAGGAAGGATACAGTAAATTCATTGATATTTTATATTTTCTTCAAATAATTAACAGTTTTTTTATAAGACTCTTTTTTTTTGTTTAAATAGTGGTAGGAGTGAAATTTTTCATCAATAATCTTTGTCAATAAATAGCTATTTTTATATTGGGTATCAATGAATTGATAGAGGAAAAAAGATTGTGAATTTTCAAATGTGACTTCAATACATTTTTCTTCTTCATTTTGACTCTAAAAACATACTTCATAGAAATTCATCTTGTTTTTTTTTTCTTTTTACAATATTTAACATCCTTCAAAAGAGTTTTTAAATATTCGTTTCAAAGAAAAGCTCAAAAAAAATGTAAAAGAAAACATAATTATTGTATAAATCTTTGTAATAAAGAAAATTTAAAGAAATACTTTGTTTTCTTCCTAAAAAACTTAAGAGGAAAACTGCTCTATAATAAACTAAGATCTTAAAAAGGCGATCTAGAAAACCTATTATTAGAATAATTTTTTAAAAAAGAAAAATAGAAATACTTCGCAAAAATACTTGAAACACAATTGAAATATAAAAGGGAATGTTTCATGTTTCACGTTTTGAATCATGAAAAATGAGAGAAAAAATGCATTATGCAAAAGATTAATCTAGAAAAAAAACCACTATAACTCGATTTCAGAGAAATAACGTTCTCAGCAACAATTTAATAGAATGAAAGATTAATTTTCAACGAAACGGAAACGTGTGACAATTTCTTTATAATTTCCCTAAACATTCTTTCGCATTTTTTTTTCTTCAATATTTTTTCTCATTTCGATTGACACTAAAATTCTCGTGTGTGACGCATAAATTTGACAAACAGACAATTCTTTTGTTTATATAATTCAATTATCTTGAGCATCATTTAGTAAAATTTTCTCCTAAAATTTTTATTTCTTCATTTTATCTTCAATAATTTTTCACACTATCGACTAAATATTTCATTTATTTTGTTAATTCACTTGTTTCCACTTTTTTATATTCTGCAAATTCTTTAACTTGGCCTAAAGAGTGTTTTACAATGTGAGGTTATGTTAGTCTTAACCTATAAAATTTAATACCAGATTAAAAATTTAGTGCAGTGGCAAAAATTTTATCTTTTTTTCGATTTTAGCAATGTCGTCGTCTAATTAAATATTTAAACACATTGAATACTTTATCTCTATCGCGTTTCCTGATCAGCTCGAACTGAATTAAAAGCTCCGGTTTTTTTTTCAAGTTTTATAGTCCTTTTATTTTATTAAAAGATATTAAGATTCCAACCTGCAATTTTTCATCTTACTTCTGGAAACAGAGAAGGAGTACCATTAACTTTTTGATCGAAACAATACTAGAAGATCTGTTCTTTTTTCTATAATTTCTGTAATTGTTAATATAGTTTCCAATAACTATTCATGAATAACCCTATTCATATTTTTTATAAGAAAAAGGGGCGAAGTAAAAAATGCCAGCCCACTAAAATAGGCCACGCCCACTTACAATGAACTATGAAGAAATAAGAAAAATAGGCTAAAAATAGGTAAGTATCAAAAGAAAGATTGTTATTTTTTCATTTGTGAGAAATAAACTTAAAGGAAGTAATACGCAAATGGAAGGTTTAGTGTAGCCACGCCCATTTGAAGACAAGGCTTATTTCATAGAATGTTGCTTTACTGAATATCTCACTTTAAATCTGCTTATCCGTAAAATTTAAGAAACAATATATGGCTGAAGGAAAAATAAGACAGAAATCGAAAATAAATCATAATACTCTTCATAAGTGATATGAAAAGACCATGACTTAATTTGACAAAGCAAGATCTACATTTGCAAATTGAAAATGGCCTTTCTTTTAATGAAGTATGGACTAATGGAGTGTATTAAGTGGTAAACGGAAAACACCTGTCGTGTCTCCTTCAATTTTTATTTATAACATTTAGCTTAAATAGTTTAAAATAAAAATTGAAAGAGACAAATTAGGTACTTACCGTTAACGTCTTGACTTTCTCTTAGAAATGCCAGAATTAATATTGAAAAAAAATAATATATCCTTTTCCCCATCCGTATTTATTGATGTAGGCGTGGCCTAAAATTATTCATGGACAAAGTTTACTTCAAGAGTTGAAAAGTGGAAGAAATCCGAACGATCCGATAACGATATATCTTTAAAAAAATGAGAAGTTCGATTACAATCTTACTATTTTGAAGTTATACCTACCGGAATGTGTTTTCTGTACCCTAAACTGATGAAATACCAATCCTAACGAATATTTTTTTATGTGGTTTTTAATCAACTGTGAAAAGCTTAACGAAATTATTGATTAATTTATCGAAAATTCTTTAAAAAATAATTTTGGACTTCTTATAGGTTAGATCTAACATAACCACACTTCCAAAGCAGTCATCTTGCCAAGTAGAAGAATCAGGCTCTATATTTTTTTTTGTTTCTGGAATGTTCAAAAATGTTTGGAACTGTTTTTTTTTTTTACGTTAAAAGTTTTTATATATCATTTGTGTGTGCAAAAATTAAGTAAATATTTTTCAAATATTTATCATTTAAGTGCCTAGAATGTTAGTTATTTAGCTATTTACAAACTGTCATCACTTTTTTTTTGCGATGTTTTTGCCCTTTCAGTGCCTTTTTCTTCACTATTATCTCCTTTTTGTTTCTTTAAACATTATTTACAAGACGTGTTTCGTTGATTTTCTTCATTCTTCTCACTCTCCATCAATTTGATTTTTATGTCTTGTTTGTAATTTTGTATTATTCTCAGTTCAATTTTATATCTTAAATAATTTTTTTTCTTGCAATATTCAACTACATTTCTGCTTTTAAGTTGTATAATTAGTTTTTTTTTCAATGTTGTTTTATTTTAGAAGTGTGTTTTCTTTATTTTTTGTTTTTCATTTTCATATGACAAAATAATCTTGCTAATTTTTAAGTTTATTTTTTTCTCAATACTCTTTTTAAACTATGCTCTGTCTTGTTAATTTCTTTTTAAATAAAATATACCAAAAAATATCTTTGCTTTTTTTTAATACTTGTGTTGGTTTTCTTTTATTAATTCACTTCATTTTATTGATTAACTTCTTTTAATACTGCAAATTCTTTTAAGTGTAACATCATAAAACACAGAAAAAATGGAGAATAGTGTTTCTCGCGTGTTTCATTTTAAATTGCAAAACATAAAATCAATGTTTCGTGATTTTTGTATGAGTGTAGCGTATCTCTTTATCGACATATTTCAATTGCTAACTTGTAAATATTTCGTCAAATATGTTAAATATTGATTTTTTTTTGTTGCAAAAAGGAAAATATATAGATTCGCAAAGACGTGTTTACTTCATTCTTACTTTTTTTTCTTATATAAAAAGTCCGGCTTAATTCAATGGAAGGCAAAACATGTGCTGAAGTAGACTCTTGGATGGTGGCGGAGGTAATTGAAGAATGCTGAGATCATCCACAACGGAATCGTAGTCGCTGGAGTCATCTCCATATAGCTAAAATGTTGCTTCTTGTCAATTTCTCAAAACATTTCTCGATCTTAACACTTTTTCTTTATCTCTCTCTCTCTCTCTCTCTCTCTCTCTCTATCTTTAACTATATTTTTCTCTCATTTATCTTTGTTTTCTAATATTTGTTCTGTAGTCACGGGGATGTGTGAGAATTTCGACAGTCTCGATAATTGGCTTTTGAAGGAGCCATCCCAGGATTTATTTGACGAGTATTATTTAGTTTGTTTTTGTTATTGGGCAGTGTTTTGCATATGTTAGTTTTTTATTGGTAGTTGGTGATTGGTGGATTAAGAAGATGGAAGATAAGGTGGAAGTGTAGTTGAAAAAAAAAGAAAGAAAAACGATATAAATTCACACATTTTGTACTGCGAATTATCAAGTGTCGTCTCACTTCATACTCTCATTTTTGACAGAGAATTTTGGAAAAATATATCTTTATGCTACAATTTGCAGTTTGCACTTTATCACTAGAAGCCTTCTATATTTCTTTGATATCTTTTCGAAATAGGACAACAATTTAATTATTTGAAATAATATAATCAAATAATAACCAGAGTCACCATTAGGGGAAAGTACCCATCTTTCGAACAATCCCAAGCATCGTAATGACTAAATATTTAGTCATTACGAGGGTGCCCAGTTTTTAAAATATTTTTCAGTATATATTGAATTTAAATATATATATAAATATATTGTGACGAATTTTCCGAATTCACGATATATTCCATTAATATATTATTCTACAATGCGCCTTTATGTGCCTTCTACAGTAGACTCTCAGAGTTTACTGTATAAGTAGTATACATCGAGCAAGTCGCTGTTTGTGACGTCACTATCGAGCAAGTCGCTGTGTTGTGACGTCACGATGAGTCATGCTCTGACGTCACTATCGAGCAAGTCGCTGTAGTGTGACGTCACGTGTATGGTGACGTCACACCCTGGAGGCATGACGCAATATTTTGGGATGACGTCATCCCGGAGGAGGGAGCGCCATCTGTGATTGCGAAATTGAAATATGGGCTGCCATTTTGAATGCCCATCCTCCATTTTGATTTTTGTCCGCCATTTTGAATTATGGTCCGACATTTTTAATTTCTGTCCGCCATTTTGAATGCCTATCCACCATTTTGATTTCTGTCCGCCATTTTGAATTACCATCCGCCATTTTTATTTTTATCCGCCATTTTTTTATTACCGACCGCTGCTCCTATTTTTGTCCGCCATTTTTAATTTGCGACCGCCATTTTTATTTTTGTCCGCCATTTTTATTACCGACCGCTGCTCTTATTTTCTATGCGCGCGCCCTCTGTTATTCCTATTATTAACCATTTCCGTAATTTTTTTTCGCGACGTGAAAATTTTTTGGCCGAGACCTGGGATTGAACCGACAGATACTTAAAGTCTTAAAACCTAATGTGTACCACCGCTTAGACCACTCGGCCACGGCGGCATGTTGATGGGCTCTCGCTGAATCGTGAACCGTTGCATCGTCCACAGGCTGACGTCACCCATGCATAGATATCCCATATAGACATTTCCCATGCATGCATACATTTTCATACACATACACATGCCCCGTGGGAATAATTACGCGCGTCACTTGGCGGGGAAAAACAGTGCGAGAAACAGATCTCGGGTTTCGGGTTTCAGAGTGGCGCGTGGTAAGTTCTGGATATATGACCCGTAGTTAAGAATGCATCCTATTGCAAAAATGGCATGGAATGTGTCATATGGGGGGCGACTATAAATTAATTGTCGTGGGAATATTTTAATTGCTGTGGGAATTTTTCTTCCCTTTGAGAGCTATTAAAGATTTCTAAATAAAGAGGATAAACGTTTTTACAGTGAAAATAAGTGCTTTTCATATAATTTCACATATGTTTTCGGGACATTAATTTACTCCACCGCACTTTTAAGGGAGATCTTCCATTGGGATGATCTTTTATCTAAGTTGAATGGAGTCTATTTTGCGCCCCTTTACTTTACTTACCCCAGATGTTCTTCGCAATTTTAGTGGTATGATCACCTCCCATGCATAGCTATGAAAAAGTATCTTCACAGGTCGAATATTTTGTAACCCCAAAAAATCAGTTTTACAGGGTTATATCCTAGCAGTGTGCGGAGAAGGGGTTGGATACTGTTAAAAGTTGCTTCAAACAGTTAGAGACTGTTTCAATTTAGAGAACTGTTGTGGCACGCGCTGTCTAATTATGGCAAGAGATTCTTAAGATCTGTTTAATTTATGTAATTTTTTTTCTGGAGAATCCTTCTTATATGTCTACCAAAAATTTTCACTTCTGTCCCTCTATTTACAATATCCGACAAATTTCGCAGTGCCTCTTTAGATCATGATGATCTATATGATCCACTGATCTCATGACTTTTCTTTGTCCATTTTTTGTGAAAAAGCATTTCCATACACTGATCTTGGATCTCGATTATGTGGTATAAGCTCGCTATACCTAAATTATTTCCTAATATTACAAATTGATGGTTGAATGTACTTACTTCCCTTTCTATGCACTTGTCGCCAGAATGACCGAAATATGATCTCCTGCATCGCTCATGAGTTTTATGGAGTGGAGTGAGGTGATTAAAAGAGGAGTGAAAAATCGTCAATGAAAGCAAATTTCATTCTTTGTATATGAATCATTTAATTTTCTTGGCCACAAGTGAGGAAAGAATGAGAAAAGGTGTTAGGTTTCTGATAACTTTGCAAGAGAAACCCCACCTTTCCCTCCCCAATATTACATATTTTGAATTTATAATTGATGCTTTTCTTACTATTTGCAATGTGCTTTAAAGAGATCTGAAGAAATTTGCACATGAACCCTATAGCATAAAGACTTGAGAAACGGCAACAAAATAACAAATCTGAAGATGTTTTTCATATAAAATTATTTTTTCTCAAATTATACAGAATGGGGTGAGCATGTCACTGATTACTGTGGAGCTGATGAATGTACCCCTAAAATTTAGTTATGTACGATACTGAAACATTTTACATGTTTTTCACTGATAACTTGTTCCCAAATTACGTTTATCCCTGCTAGACCCTTCTTGAAAGTAGAAAAGTGCGAAATCCTCTTCTTTTTATTAAATGATCATATTTTTAGTATATTCCCTCTGTGAACGGATCAAAAGAAAAGCTTCAAGAAGATGTTTAGTAAAAGAATGTCACAGATTTTTGCTTTAGACTGAATATGGAAATTTGGCTTGCACTCACTACATCACCACGGAACTATGTCCTCTTTAATTCTCGGGCAAAAATTTGTCCTAGTATTATTGTTATTAATATTTTATTTACACCTTTTACACCTTGCACTGAAGAACATCGAAAACTTTATTTGAGTTGCAATTTAGAAATTTCTGTGTAACCGCCACACCGTCACCGTTTGGAAAATACTTTAGGCAATCGTAAATGTTCTGTTCTGAGATATGAATCGATTTTATTTGTGAAACGTGTTAATAGGGTAATCCATAGTCTCTTAAAATTCAATTATCTGCGATATTAAATCATCTCACGCCTTTTCAATGATAACTCGTTGCTAGATTGATATGTATTTCTGAGAGACTTTCTCATATAAAATAGAAGATGAAGATCTTTTCTTTTGAATAAAATCTTAGCATACTCTTCACATAAAATTAAGATGGTGGATGTTTAATAAAAATTGAAGCTATTTCTCTTTTACTCTGCTAATATTTTGCAGATTTTACACGTTGACTCAAACAAATTAAGTGTGTTTCAAATAGAATGCAAAACCTCGAAGCATATCAGAATGATAAATCAGTTGCCTTTAGGAAAAAAGTTTCCCAAAAGTTCATTGTCTCTATGGAAAAACGCAGGGGCACGACATTTCCTATGTTTCCCATATGTTTCTAGCGCGCCGAAAAAACTTTTGGGATTATTAGCTGTTTTCTGTCAGTGTAGAATGAATTAGCAAAAAATATAAATGCAAAATAAAAGCCAACTTAATATTGAATAGGCAGCCGAAAACCTCAAATTGGCAACCTACGTTGTTTTGGAGATATCTCGTGAAATGTGTACAAAAACAGTGAAAAAATTACACTAAAATCGGCCCATTTTTCAGAGCTAATGTCCCCCCCCCCCTAAACGTATGAAAAAATGATTTTTTTGTACCCTCCACTGTAAAAATGCTTTTTATTCAAATAAGATAGTGAATATGTACCAGTTACTTAAGGGATGCATGGCCTTCTGTAACTCGACCTCTTGTGATACTGAATCACTTCATGGCTTTTTCATGGACTATTTTTATCATTTTGATAATCTTTTTGTGAGAAATCTTAGAAAATTAAAATTGAATGCGTCTTCTTTAAGAAAAGACTACTTTGTATGATGGCCTGAGTCAACGAACACCAAAAGAGAATTTTCAAGAGATACTCACTAAAAAAGAAAGTCACAAACCTGAGCTTTCATTCATCATTATCATTTTCAACTGCTAATCCCCATTGAGGTCGCGGGCCCATGACATCCAATTTAGCAGCCTACACTTGTTGATCCTCCGGCACTTTAGGAAAATTTTCAGGTTCAATCCCAAGGCGCTCCAAGTCAAGATTCTGAATTTGATTCAGCCACCTTGTCTTAGGTCTGCCTCGAGGTCGATGTCTTCTCACAAATGGCATGCATAGCTTTTCTGGGGAATTTTTTCAGTTTTCATTGATTATGGGAATTTATCTTGGCACTTTTTAGCACTACAAAACATCTTTGAACTCTATCCACTTTAATTTTTGGACAAAAATTCATCCTGGTGTAAAGAGCGGGTACCAGGATTACCTCGAAGAACAATGAAAAACACATATTGGAGCAAACCTGGTTTAAGTTCAATTTTTGAAATAGCTCCACCTGCTCTTTAGAAAAATGCTTTACATGCCGTTTTCCTAGACTTTCCTCTGAGATATTAAAAAAAAATGCATATGCAGCAGAGTGACATGTCCAAATAAATTTTATCGGATATGAAACAAAGATTTTGTACACTTTGCATTTATCTTGGGAAATTTCGTTGATGTAATCAAAAGATCTTCGAAATCTCAGAGTAATACCGTTTTATAAGAATTTTATCAATTTAAAAAACTTTTCCTGGTTGAGATTTAATGACAAGTAGAAATGTTGGTGAAAAGTGATAAGTCAAGAAAGACAAGATCATCAAGCTCCATATGTTATAAAGAAAAAGCAACAGATCAACAAATATAACCATGATACTGCTATGGATCTACGAAAGCAGGAAGAAAAACAATATTTATCGCGATCGGTTTTTCTCCAAATAGCTTTTCATTGAGTGTTGAGTTATGTGCCGTAAGCTACGGGGGTGGAATTGCTGTTGTAGAATAGAACCAAAAAGACATGGTCGACTTTCTGCGAAAACGGATTAACTTTAAGAGAATTGTTGGAAGACAAGTTGGGAAAGACTATGCCAATATGAAACTATTGCTAAACATTCAACTTGAACATTGTGTAAAAACCAGTAATCACTATGCCGTGAAAAAAATATTTTCAGAGGTACACCGATGTATGTAAATCTTTAGGAGTACAAAGATTGAAAAATTCTTATCTCTCAACCAATAATGCATTTAACCCCTCGATAAACTATTTTCGTCTTTTTCACGAAATTCCATTTATAGCAAGGAAGTCAATAATTTGTAATGCATCAAATTTGAAGAAAATTCACATAATTTTTTTTATTTTCCCCCCTTTTATGACTTTGCCTCTTACCTGTTGTATAATTTTTTTCTTCTCGACTCTGTCATAAAATTAACTTTGCTTTCCTGACTCTTGCATAAAACGCATTTTCTTCTTTTTAAACAATTTTATTTCCTCTTAATCATGGCTGATTTTCATATGTATTGACAACTCATTAAGATATTAGCTTTGCATTCAATTCTTTCTCTATTACGAAAAGTATATTCTTGTAGTCTCAACGTATGGTTCTCGACATAGGGGGCAGCTCGTTGTTTTTGAAGCACACTCTTGACATGCAGCAACGTGCCCGCATGGAATAAAGGCGGTGTTGTATTCATTGTTGTAGCAGATTTTGCAAATTTTATTTGGTTGCTCTACAATCTCATATTCTGCTTCTTCTATACCTGAATCCAAGGTATGATCACCAAAGAATATCTCAAACAAATTGTCAAGTGTATCCTCGTCATTGATGTTGAAAAATTTTAGCATTAAATGCTTTTTCTCCAAAATACTCATTTCTTTTCCGCTTTTCACCTTTCTGAAAATTTTTTCCACCACACCCTTACGTAAAGTCTCATTGTTGGCTGCATGAAGAAGCTCGATCATCTCACCAATTGACCTTTTATGTAAAATTAGCTGTACCAAATCGGACTCTGATTTGTCTTTTGCAAAAAGTTCTGCTAATTCTCTCAAGTTGTGAGTACTCATTGCGCTGTAGATTTCTTCTGATTGATTGATTTTCCAAGATGTCCCGTGTTAAATAATTGCAAAATATTATGCCAAACATTTTTTATTGAGAAAAAAGAGGGAGGGGATACAGAAAACTTTTGTGGATGCAAATCCTGCCACTGATTGTGTGAACACGCAAAAAAAATTGGTACTTTTAATTAATTCTATGGCATTTCACACAGAAAAGTGTATATCGCTATTAGAATCTCGCTGGATTTCTCGTATATTGCAACATTTGCTCATCATGATCTCTTTCTGAATCAGCCAG